>NW_026866262.1:0-41241 GCF_026571515.1 Ruditapes philippinarum | reverse complement strand
TCAAACATAAATAACAAATAATTTGTGTTAACTTTAAAACCAACAGTTCAAATGAATTAAATATACTACATCAACACTGGCAAAAAGAGTCGTTTTATCAAATGCAGTATTTAAAAACTGTCATTGGCCTGATATGAGACTATTTTGCTATATTCATAAAAAAACTAACAGTGTTCAGTAAGTTTTGTATGATTTTTAGTAAAAATATATTAATATTTCTATGACCATTTGTGTATAAGAAGGAAAATTTGTCAATGCATCAAAAGTGTTCTCCTTCAGCAATAGTTTTGTTCAAAGTCAAAGCAGCAAAATTTAAAAATAAAAAAGCCTAAAGCAAAGCAAATAAGTTAACTAAACTGTGGAACAAACTATAGATCTGACGCAAAAAATTTCTATGAATTTAATTTATTACAAAATTAATGATAAACATGGATTTATATGAATTCAAATATTTTATAAAATAAGAAACAAAGGTTTCTACGCGCGTAAACCTCAAAAAAATTACCAAAAATTGTTTTCTGATGATGCTAATGAAAATTAAAAAGCTATTGTTACCTTTGTTTATTACTAGCTTCAATTTATTTATGGGAATCCGTTAAAATTATTTAATTATTTATTATCTAATATCAGCATTTTTGTATTAAAAAATAATGGAGTTTTAAGGTATTGAAATAAAAATCAAGAATTATACAAGCTGTTGTGTTGAATTTATATTATTGGTTAACTTAACAAAATGATTGCTGAAAGGTTATATGGTCCTACATAAACGGTTGTCAGCATATATAACCAGAACAGCATGGTCATGGTAATCTTGCATACAAAAAAAGGATATTAAAGATTTTTCTATAAATATAGGATTTATTTTCATCAAGTGGTATGAACATAGATATTTCATAAGTGGCTACTGCCACTCGTGAAAAAATATCATAATTTTCATATCACAAAATGTAAATAAACCTTTTTTTTTTAGAAAAAAAAATTATTTTCTGTTTTATATCATATACTTTTCACTTTTTTTTGACCTTGCAATTCTTAATACTTCTACTTAATTTTGCGTATTGGTTTAAAAATTAGGAAGAAATTAGTCTGGCAAAACACCAGTGAAAATACAGTAAATATGTTTCAGTAAAGTAAAAGGTGTAAATACGGAAAATAAAAATACGCACTTTATTTCGTAAATGTTTTTCAATATTTCATTTATAAATAACTGTATATAATAAATGATTATATACAGCCATATAACTTGTCAAAAATGTTATAACAAATGAATTATATATATTTCTGTACTTGTAAAAAATGAAATAAATTCATAAATGGACAGCAGCTGCCATATATACTTTATATAAACATCACTATTATCAAATGAGAAGCGATGTTACAAACATGCAGCACTGTTACTCTTAATGCTAGCTTTTGGTTATATAATTATGTTAAATAATGAAAAGCAATGCGTAACAACTACTGCAATAAACAAATAATAACAAGCTACAAGTTAGTTTTGTGTCTTACAATCTAAAGATTATTTCATAAGCCACAAGGCTAAAATTTTACAAATAAATTTAACTGAGGATGTAACTTATAGACTAAGTATTGAGGGTGTTAATTTCAGAATCAGTATTTAAGTATTGTATAAGTGTCTAGAATTCCCAGTCCTCATCAAAATGTAGGTCTTCCATTTCTTCTGCCAAGTCTTCTACTGCTGAATCATCTACAAATATATAACATTTTAAAATATATTAAACATGCCAGTATACTACTAATTATATAGATTTTTGACTGGTTATACAACCCTAGATAAACAGTTGTTAGGAAATATAACCCGAGCCACAAGGCAAGGGTTATATTGCAAACTGACACTTATGTATGGTCATATAACCAACCTGTCTGGAATATTTATAACCAATTTATAATACAGCAAACTTTCTTTTTTAGAGAGAAAAGTGAGATTTCTTCATAAATTGACATCAGCCGTGTATATAAAACTATACAAACATCACAATTATGCAATGAAAAGGCTCTCTAAAATTATATACAGCTACATGAGAGATATAGAATTAATATCAGTTAGATAAAAGGAATGCCACTGAGGTAAAAAACTAGAAATGTGTCCATTGGACACGGATGCCCCCACACGCCACTGTTCTGTCAATCTTATGATTCTAGGTCAAATATTTTTTAGACTACATGTGCCACAAGTTGAAAACTAAAAATCAACAAAGGGCCATAATTCTGTTAAATTTGGTCGCGGCAAAAAATCCTTCCTTTACTACCATCTACACATTAAGGTTGTTCATCCCTGGAAGTTTAAGCAAAATCTGCCATCCGGTTTAAGAGGAATTGCGTTCACAAAATTTCTACATAGTATATAGTGAAAAAATCAACAAAGGGCCATAATTCTGTTAAATTTGGTCGCAGCAAAAATTCCTTCCTTTCCTTCCTTTACTACCATCTACACATTAAGGTTGTTCATCCCTGGAAGTTTAAGCAAAATCTGCCATCCGGTTTAAGAGGAGTTGCGTTCACAAGATTTCGGGACGTACGGATGGACAGACGTATGGAGGGACGGACGTTCTCACAGGACAGTAATTATGTGGCTACTCTATTGTTCTCTCTATTGTTCTTTTTAGCCACACAAAAGAAAATAGCCACATAAAAGCATTACGGAATGAATGACATCAAAGAGAAAGAACAGTTACCTATTGTCCCTCTAGCCACATAATTACTCTCCTGTGAGTGCGGAAAGACAGACGGACAGACAGACAGACGGACGGACAAGTGCAACGCTATATGCACCCACTTTGTGGGGGCATAAGAAGCCTAAAAACCTTAAATTTGAAATTCAAGCAATGATCAAGTGTTGCACTTAAACTGGAACAATCTGCAAAACATAAGAATTAAATTGAAAATCAAAGGGCTGCATGCTCTGTGATATTTTCTGATCTTTCCTGTATAAGTTTATTTTTATATACTATAGTTCACCTTACGCAGCGACTGCGTTTAGATTTTTTTTTTAGATTGATACATATGGAATTTGCATGCCTAGAGTTGCATCAAAAAATCATTTTTCATTTTTTATGACAGCCTCACTTTATCCTTGCATATCGTGGCTACTTCTTAAAAAAGACACTAAAAAAAGGTTGCCTCGACTAGGATTTGAACCTTAGTCCTCTCACACCCTAAACGAGCTCACTACCTCTGCACCACGATGAAGTAATACGTATGTAGCTTGAATGAAAACACATACATTGTAATTAAAAATTGAGAATTTCCATTTCGTGTTTGTAATCCTTATTAATTTCGAGGTATTATGTTGACGATAAACCTATTGTTAAACATTGATGAAAATAATTTAGCTGAAATCTTCTCGCAAAAACAGTCCGACATGTATATATTCCACTACTCGACAGTCAGATTTATTTGTGTACTACGCTCTGGAGTATTCGGTAATCGACATAGCTAAAAATAGCATTTTCATTGATTAAGCTTTACGGAAATAGTCGAACATTTTTTATTGGGTAAAAAAGATATTCATCCGCGAAATTTGTGATTGTAACCTCATATTTCTATTGACTAATCTAAACTTTGAATGCACTGTAATTCGTTAAATGCCTGCATTAAAAATTATTCTTTCTTTTAAATTGCTGGTTTTTAAGCAGTTTTGAGTAAGAACTACTTTGCGTTGTTAGGTCTGTGAGGAAATTTTGTGTTAGACCGTGGATGTTAGCTTTGTATTTACTGATCTTGCGATCAGAAGATACAATTAATTTTTGCTTGGATTTTTGTCCAGTTTGGAAGAAAAGCTTTGCAACATTTCATTTTCTGGTTGTGTTGCACCATAAAAATATTTATTCTATGAAATCAGATTGAGAGAATAATCTGAAATTTTGTAAACAATATATTATTCCATACCAAAATCAAATGATTAACTAGTCTCGAAAAAATATTTTAAGTCCCTTTATGTCAGTGGAGTCCCTTTAATGTCACATGATGATAATGTGCCATCTAATATAACAACATTGATTTATTTATAAATATTCCTTCCTTCCTTTTCTTCCCCTTCCTTCCTTCCTTCCATCCTTACATACATCCATTTTTCTTTCTTTCTTTCTTTCCTTCATTCTTTCTTTCATTTTCCTTATTTTCTTTCTTTCTTCCACTCTTTCTTTCTTTCTCTCTTCCTTTCATCCATCTATCCATCCATCCATCATACAATCACTCCATTCAAAAATTCACTCCATTCAGAAAAAAACAAATGAATAAAAAAACCTCCAATGTTCATTTTTCAATTATTTTACATTTGATACAGCTGTCAAATGTGTTACACAGATGGTTTATTGTTCTACTTAAATGCCTGTATGAGTAAAAAAAAAATAATGATACATTAAATTTTCCCCTATATGATTGCAATATCACTGTATTAAACACACACATTTAATTTGGCATTTTGATTTATGGTAGGTAATAAAAATAAAGGATTTGGGTAAATCAAATTTTACCTTTTGGTAGTTTGGAAACATCAAGAAGTGGTGTAACCGGATGAAGCAATGACGGTAACACAGATGTACACCTTTTTCTCAGATTCTTTAGGAATGGATGATTTAGTAGAATGGTTGCTGTAGGCCTGAAATAGTAAAACTAGAAATGTGTCCATAGGACACGGGTGCCCCCACCGCGCCACTGTTCTGTCAATCTTTTTACAAAGTCAAGGGAAATAACTCTACAAATACTGGAAAAATCCACAAGCGAAACCCCAGATGCAAATCTAAAATATGCTGGGCAACCTGCCCATAAGGTTTAATGACTATGTCAAATCCTTTTTGAGAAGCTTGCGACTTAAGTTGAAAATTACAAAAATTTTCTAAGTGAAGGGCAATAACTCTAAAAATACTAAATAAATCCAGACGAAAATACCTGGTACACAACTGCACATGCTGATCAATATTCCTGTAAAGTTACATGACTCTAGGTCAAATACTTTTTGAGTTACGTGCGACACATGTTGAAAATTGCCAAATTTTACTAATTTTACTAAGTCAAGGGCAATAACTCTGAAAATACTAAAAATATCCAGACGAAAATACCCAGGTGCACAACTACACATGCTGATCAACATTCCTGTAAAGTTTCATGACTCTAGGTCAAATACTTTTTGAGTTACGTGCGACACAAGTTGAAAATTGCAAAATTTTACTAAGTCAAGGGCAATAACTCTAAAAATACTAAAAATATCCACACGAAAATACCCAGGTGCACAACTACACATGCTGATCAACATTCCTGTAAAGTTTCATGACTCTAGGTCAAATACTTTTTGAGTTATGTGCGACACAAGTTGAAAATTGCAAAATTTTACTAAGTCAAGGGCAATAACTCTGAAAATACTAAAAATATCCAGACGAAAATACCCAGGTGCACAACTACACATGCTGATCAACATTCCTGTAAAGTTTCATGACTCTAGGTCAAATACTTTTTGAGTTACGTGCGACACAAGTTGAAAATTGCAAAATTTTACTAAGGCAAGGGCAATAACTCTGAAAATACTAAAAATATCCAGACGAAAATACCCAGGTGCACAACTACACATGCTGATCAACATTCCTGTAAAGTTTCATGACTCTAGGTCAAATACTTTTTGAGTTACGTGTGACACAAAAGTGAACGGACGGACGGACGGAAGGACGGACGGACAAGGGTAAATCTAAATGCCCGCCACTAACGTGGGGGCACAATAAGTAAATATAAGACTGGCTTTTGAATCTACAACTATTTGAAAATTTGAGTAAAACAATACTAGTACACAACAAAACTGTATAATCTATGGAACATTACTGATTTCTCAAAGCTTGATGTAAATATGTTAAAGCTGCATGCCTCCAGATGAGCCAAAATATTTCACGAAAACCAAATTTCAAAAAAATGTACTAAGATTTTAGGAAAAGTAAAATGATTCAAGATTCCAGTAATAATGTACATATTATTTGCAATTAATAACTGATTTTGCAGCATATTTCTACTGCGTTTGTCATACAGAAATGACTGTTTTTTTTTGCATATTTTGTCTTCTTTTAGGTAATTTACATGGGCTGTAAGTGCTGTTTACAATGTGAAAATTACTTTCTTTGCCCACTTCACTGTATTGTTTGGGTTTTTTTAAATAATTTTTTTTTAATATACAGTAAAGACTGTTTACAGTGACCTTCGATGGGAGAAAAGAAAAAAGGTCATTATAGACAGGGAGTCACTGTGGACAGTCTCTACATAATTCGGATATATGAACATATCATACCAATATTTTGTTGAAAAGCAGGATAGTACCATACTAAGGGTTTAATTATATTTTTATTGATATTAAATATATCAAATATCATTTATAAAAAACAAGAGAGTATTAAAATTGCATGTATAATTGGTTAAGATTATAAACTACACCATAACATTAGTATTCAAAAGTTACATATTCATTAAAATGTAATTTATATTGATAAATCTGTTTTGAAAAAAAATGTTTTATTTCAATTTTCAATCAGCCTGTTTACTTTACGGAGTTCAATGTATTAATAAAACATTTGATACAAATCTGCACATAATTTCTAGAGATAAGTGCTCCGAAAAAAATAACAATCGAGGTTTCAAACATAACCACACCTTTAAGACGTTTGGCATTGTTTATCTTTACTCGCCAAAACACCGCAGCAATTATTTATATGCAGGTGTCTTTAATCATTTTATCGGCGAAAATTGATTGAATCTGTCGCCATTTTGTGTAATTGTCAACAAACAGCCACAGTGTATAAGCGTGTCGCCGATTGGTCAATGCAAACTGCCGTAGATACAACGCGCGTTCTGATTCGTCAATCGCATGAATACGTAATGAGAAAGATAAACATAGTGAACTCTTGACTTGCGGCGTGTATTGAACTGTGTTGATGTTGACACGCGTTCTTAATTAGCGGATTAACGGTAATTGGTTGTAATTGACAGGTAAACAAATTATTAACAGACCTAGCGGCGTAAATAAGTATGACGGAAAATTATAAAAATCGGGCGACTTCAAAATCTCTTTGAACTTGAAGCAAAGTCGCTGATCCGAAGGCGACTTCTTCGCCAAAGTCGTTACCTAGTTCAAGCCTTGCTCCCCTTGCTAAAGTCGCTGTTCACGGCTCAAATACCGTAACGGGTGACTAAATCATGGTCGTTGTACGGATTAGACAGGGAGTCGCTACAAACAGACCATTTATATAGTAAATACTGTTCGGCGCACCTAACTATGGTCACTAAAGACAGAACGTCGCTATATACAGGGGGTCGCTAAGACAGTCTTTACTGTATAAATAAACATTTAATTCATAAATATCTACCTTCTGTCCGGATCTCGTTCTAGACACAGTTCTACAAACTGGTGAAAGTTCTGGGTGAATGTTCTATTATAGGCATAACCTAGGGCACTGTTCTTCTGGATGGAGCCTGACACGTTATCTATACCAGAATCCTCTGGAACATCTGTGTGTATGAAATATATATATATATGAGCCGCATCATGACAAAACCAACGTAATGCGTTTGCAACCAGCATGGATCCATGCTGTTAGCTTACAAACCCTATAACAAGTAGAAGATCAGATAGCGAACAGCATGGACCCTGATCTGGTCTGGATCCATGCTGGTTGCAAACCCACTATGTTGGTTTTGTCTTGACGCTGCTCATATTATATTCTTACACAAAATTATCAACCTGGATATTTTAGCATTTGCACAGATACTAGTTACCATACATCACCTAGATGTAAGATAAGCTATGTGCTTTGAATGACCTTGTTCTGCTGCCGTTATGAAATAAATCTACATCAATGAGCTACTATAAGGAAATAGTGTTCAATAAAAAACTAAATAAAAATATGTCTTTGTTATATTTTTTAGAACTTCAATCAATTAATATCTTGTGGTGAACTTTGGGTTCTGGTGACCTAGGTATGTTTATTAAAGCTGCACATAAAAGCCATTATCAACTTTTAAGGGTTTTTTTTCTACAGTAAAGCTAGCTGAACATTTCATACCAGAGTTTGTGACATTTTCATCGGCTGTGAGATCTGCAATTGTTGTACAATCGGCTAACACCGGTTTTGTTCCATTTAATTTTTCTAGTAACATCTGAAAATAATTAAGATCCATAAAGTATGTAGAACCTGCTATGCATGTATAGTATATTTACATCCTCGGTAACCCAGGCTATTTACCATATACCAGTGTGTGTATGTAGTATATATGAAATGAGTAACGTGGATTCAGACAATGGTATATTAATGTATGGCTAACCTTACACTGATAGACGTAGTCTGCCCAGTTAGCTCAAAAGGGAGATAATCAGATTTTTTATCGACGGTAGCTGGTTCAATCCTCGGCGAGGGCAAAATTTCTGCGTGAAAAATGATCTTGACATTAAGTCTAAAGGATATTTGTCTTTTACTGCTGATTCAGATGTCATGTGTGATTAATAGTCTAGTAGAAGGACACTTGCAGAGATATTCATTATTACTAATAATACTGATTGGTTATCCAGGATAGCTGTGTTTAGGTGGACAGATCCCCAAGATATTAAAATTGACTTTAAAACCAAATTGAATAAACAAACATACACTTTGGAGAATGAAAAAATTATACATTTTTTTTTCTCTAGACTCAATTTAAAAGAACGGTAGTCATAAAGTCACATACAAATTTCTTCATCTTCTGATACTAAGTAATAGGCCTATAAATTTGTGTACAGTGTTACAATAGTGGGATCATTTGTACAACAATATTTTATCACTGGTATAACAATAGTGTAAGTTGAAACAAATTTGGCATTTATTGATGTTTAAAACAAGTACTGGTACAAGCTTAGTTAAATGAGCTATTTGACATGAGATGACTAAAAAATAATCAAATAATTTCATAAGTGCACCACCTAAATCAATTTCTTTTACCCTTAACCAGCCAAATAACTTAAATGAACTTGTCCAGTTTTAAATCTACACAAAACCACACATTATTTAATTATTTTCACGGAAAATTTCAAAATATGTACTGACTGAATAGTAAGCAGTGACGACCATGATCAGCCGGCTGACCTTGTTCTGCACTGGATACATGGGTGAAATCAGTTGCCATCAGCCGGTTAATGGTTATAATCTGTCACAACATTCAACTTACCTGTGTGGCGGGCATATCAGTAAATGGAGCATAACCATTGGCCAGTTCACAAGCTGTTATACCAAGACTATAGATGTCTGACTTTGTATCATAACCACTCAAATTCTGAAATGGTGAAATACATTCATGTATAAACACCACTCAACTGCAAAAATTAATCATGTGAATCATCATCACTTAACATCTAGTTTTTTAAATTCTTACCATCACTGTAAAGGTCATCTGGTAACATTCCAGCTGTCTTGGTGGAGAACATTCTCAGGAATCCTTCTGTGCATTAATTCAGGCATAAGCACACATGGCACCTTATAATAACCATTGACCTTCTGTGAGCTAAGCTGGATGGCATTTTTATATGAAAGAATCTTAAGTCCCTAACCTGATTCAAACTCACAGTCACAGATGAGGGGCAATTGATTTCAAAGTCAACTACTTTAATAACTTGTCAAAGAGGCCTGGTCAGCCATGAAGGCCTTTCACAACAATAAAATAAACACAATTTAACCACAGAAAAATATTTCCAGCATAACTCAAATCAAAACCACATATTATCTACAACAATAAAGAATATGGTATCAATGTTTAGTCTGCAAGCGTATATAGTTTCTTAATCTTTTCAAAATTATTCAACAGATATATGTTAACATGATAGTCAAAAATCCATTTTTCACCTGACAACTGTACTAACAGGTACTTTAGTCATGTACTGTGAATATATATTTAGCATAACCACTACTGTACACATGGATTTCATTTCACCAAATACTTATTTTCCATGGAATATGAAATACTTTCCAATGGAATATAATATACCAAACGTCAAGAGTAATACCTGTTCAAGTATTTCTGGACTAAACCAACAGAGCATTTTTCGAGGATTGTCTGGATATGTATACACTAGTTTCCGCAATTCTCCATGCTGTAAAAGTTGAAAGGCATTTCTCATACCCGACAAACACACACGACCCGCAGCTGATATAAGTATGTGACTAGATTTCACTCCCCTGAAAAGGTACATAAAATAATTATATTCCTGCAATTTGATTGGATGATAACAAATGGATATTCTAATATTTGCGTAATATAATATGCTAATCTACCTCCTGAGAATTGTCATATATTCAGATATACAACAACTTCTATCATAAGTTTCGTAACAAACATTAAAAGACATGGTTCTTTCTTGTGGCCGTTTGTAACACTTTTTCAATGTTTAATCATTAGTCATTTCAATGTTTAATCATTAGTCACTAAATTTATAACATACATACTATATGTACTACAAAATTATGTGCAGAATAATGAATAATTTATAAAACATGCCCTTGTTTCTACCATAATAGGCATAATTTGAAAATATACATATAAAAACATCTAGAATGTTTGTAATAACCTGTGTATTATCCCTTTAGTATGAAGGTATTCTAACGCATTTAGAATATCTCTTAGTATATAAGCAATCGCTTGTTCTGGCAACCCACTGGTAAAATATGCATGCATCAAATCTCTGCATGAACCTATAACATAAATATGAATCATAAATCACAAGATATACATGAAAGACAATACAGCATAAATAAGCATAATTATTGTTTTCATGATTTCATTCTTAAAGAATTCAAGTCTCAATCAAACTCAGCCTATTGTCTGTTTATCTGTAT
Source organism: Ruditapes philippinarum (assembly GCF_026571515.1). Taxonomy (NCBI): domain Eukaryota; kingdom Metazoa; phylum Mollusca; class Bivalvia; order Venerida; family Veneridae; genus Ruditapes; species Ruditapes philippinarum. The sequence continues at coordinate 30,388 of NW_026866262.1, read as the reverse complement.
TTAACGCCTATTTTAACACATTTTTTGGTCATTTCCTGATGGTCAGTTCACTCTATCTGCTTTCCTGGATAAATTACCAGTAATAACTAATTTCTCTGCAAGTGACCTGACTGCAAATCCAAAATGATTTCAGTGGTAAGAGACAACTGACCATCACACTTTTTTCAAGTCCCAGATAAACTTTCACTGAAAAATTTTGGCCTCATATAAGGATCAAACTAGTAACCTCCTGATAACAAACCGGATTATCTCCCTATAAAGCAAGGTCGGCTGTCAAATTCCAACTACACATTGACTGAGAATACAACGAAAAATAAAATAATCAATTCATCCTTGCTTACTTGATGGAACAAAAAATTTTTATAAAACATTTCCACATGGAAAATCTTAATGTACAATAACCATCATTTAAAAATTATTTTGGTAATGAATATTTCAAGAAACAATTACCGTAAGCCATTAAAGGCATAATGGTCCAGACTTCATTATTGTGTACAAACGAGGTATAGTATGGTAAGATAGCTTCATGGTTAAGCTGCCTACACAACACTATCTCATTCTGAAACATTCAACAAGATTTTATATCAATCCCTGCCATGAAAGGTGCCATGAAGAAACACCTTCAGCGACTTTTATAGTGGCTAAGGCAGGCCATATTGCACATTAGTGCAGTTTGTCAATGGTCTATACTGCTGGGTGACAAACTTTTTGATATCCCTCAAATTGATAAATGGACATCACCAAAAAGGATAAATAGGCATGTCAATTAAAAAACTTCAGCCGCTTATTGGTTTTATTAATATCAGAAAATAAATGACAGATTGCTCTCATTCTGAATATCACAAGACATTTATATAGTAATAAAACTGTTAAAGATTACAAAAGACCTTTTCATTAAACTTTAAAAAGGACAAAACTCAAATGCCTCTCCATTTTCATCATACAGGGGTATTAAAATCAACGCATATGTAACAAATGTAGTGTTACAACAGTTTCTGTTAGTTACTCTAAAATTCACAATTTGGACATTTTACTATAATTTTTCCCCAATTCCAATAGTACAGGTGGCATTCCCAAAATGCTGAAAAGAATGTGTAGAAAACTTACCTGGACAGAATTCACACTTGCTTCATTCTCTAATTTGTCAAGATCCACCTGTCTGATGGCCACATTATGACCTGAGGCGATGTGTTTAGCCACTGATATAGTAGCAGCCTCATTACAACCTTTACCTGAAGAAACAGAAAATTTACTTCACACTCCATTTGGTAAATGATTTTTATACTAGAAATGTGTCATCATGCCACGGATGCCCCCGCATGCAGCCAAAATTTCAAATGTTATAATATTTAGTTCCAAATTTGTTTGCACAAATTATTTTTTTCATTCTTAGTTCAAAGCCCTTAAAACTTTTCAATGTTAACACAAACCATTTTTATACAATGTTCAAGGCACTGAAATTATAATTCAGTCTTAACCTTTTAAAAATAGCATATTGCATATTTGTAGCCAACATAATGGCTATATACATTTCCACAAAAGTATGAGTGCTGAAACTGAAAGTTCAAAATTTTTCCAACATTCAGGAAAGATAAGTTTGTCTAAAATCATTGAACCACCACCAAATTCAAACTTAAACTGCTTATTCCTAAGATGTATCTATATTATTTTCAAAGTGAAAGGGACATAACTCTGCTAAAAAATCATCGAACCATGACCAAATTCCAACTTGACCTGCGCATTCCTTTGACATATCCATATGTCAATTTTGAGTTGAATATGTAACACTGTTGGGTTGATAATAAACAGAAACTGTAAATTTCATATCATTTTCAAAGTGAAAGGGGCATTACTCTGCCAAAAATCATTGAACCATGACCAGATTCGAACTTGGTCTGCGCATTCCAAAATCATATCCATATGTCAAATTTGAGTTGAATGTGTAATATTGTTGGGGAGATAATAAACGGAAACTGAAAATTTCATATTATTTTTAAAGTGAAAGGGGCATAACTCTGCCAAAAATCATCGAACCATGACCAAATTTGAAATTGACCTGCGCATTCCTTTGACGTATCAATATGTCAAATTTGAGTTGAATGTTTAATACTGTTGGGGAGATAATAAACAGAAACTGAAAATTTCATATTATTTTCAAAGTAAAAGGGGCATAACTCTGCCAAAAATCATTGAACCATGACCAAATTTGAACTTGACCTGCGCATTTCTTAGACGTATCGATATGTCAAGTTTGAGCTAAATGTGTTGTACGATTGGGGAGATAATGAACAGAAACTGAAAATTTCATATTATTTTCAAAGTGAAAGGGGCATAACTCTGCCAAAAATCATTGAACCATGACCAAATTTGAACTTTTTTTTTACCTGCGCATTCCTTTGACGTATCCATATGTCAAGTTTGAGTTGAATGTGTTGTACCATTGGGGAGTTAATGAATGGAAACTGAAAATTTCATATTATTTTCAAAGTAAAAGGGGCATAACTCTGCCAAAAATCATCAAACCATGACCAAATTTGAACTTGACCTGTATTTTCTCATGACATATCAATATGTCACGTTTGAGTTGAATGTGTTGTACCGTTCGGGAGATAATGAACGGAAACTGAAAATTTCATATTATTTTCAAAGTAAAAGGGGCATTACTCTGCCAAAAATCATCGAACCATGACCAATTTCGAACTTGACCTGTATTTTCTCATGACATATCCATATGTCAATTTTGAATTGAATGTTTTGAACCGTTTGGGAGATAATGAACGGAAACTGAAAATTTCATATTATTTTCAATGTAAAAGGGGCATAACTCTGCCAAAAATCATCGAACCATGACCAATTTCGAACTTGACCTGTATTTTCTCATGACATATCCATATGTCAAATTTGAGTTCAATATGTGCAAGGGTTATTAAGATAATGAACGGAAACTGATGATGACGGAAGGACGGAATGACGGAATGACGGAATGACGGAACAGGGTAACACTATATGCCCCTGCCATTATATGGCGGGGGCATAATAAATGCAGAAGACACGAACTCTGGATAAAAATAATTTCACTATAAATGACCTTCTATTGGTGACTGTCAGATCCTAATGCAAATAAATAAAATACAAAATAGAGAAAGCAGAGTTCCTAAAAGCACCCCAAAACAACATTGAAAATGTTGCAAGCACGGTCTAATTCAAAGACTTATTTTGGAGCTGATTTAAAGCAAGGTCTTAAATATGGGAAAATCCAACAACATTTATGAAACTTGCACAAGAACAAGAGCTGTCGGTAGGACAGCATGCTCGACTATTCTTAGTGCTTGATAGTAAAAAAAATGCCTGATACAGTTACCTCCTCCTGTTTACAGGTTGGGGTCATGATGGTGAACAAGTGTGCAAAGTTTCAAAGCCATATGTCAATGGACTTTGAAAATATTTGAACTATTACAAAAACTTTAACGTAAATTCTAAGGCGAAAAAGGGGCATAATTCTGTCAAAATGCTTGATAGAGTTACCTCCTCCTGTTTACAGGTTGGGGTCATGATGTTGAACAAGTGTGCAAAGTTTCAAAGCCATATGTCAATGGACTTTGAAAATATTTGAACTATTACAAAAACTTTAACGTAAATTCTAAGTCGAAAAAGGGCATAATTCTGTCAAAATGCTTAATAGAGTTACCGCCTGCTGTCTACAGGTTGGGGTCATGATGTTGAACAAGTGTGCAAAGTTTCAAAGCCATATGTCTATGGACTTTGAAAATATTTGAACTATTACAAAAACTTTAACGTAAATTCTAAGTCGAAAAAAGGGGCATAATTCTGTCAAAATGCTTGATAGAGTTACCTCCTCCTGTCTACAGGTTGGGGTCATGATGGTGAACAAGTGTGCAAAGTTTCAAAGCCATATGTCAATGGACTTTGAAAATATTTGAACTATTACAAAAACTTTAACGTAAATTCTAAGTCGAAAAGGGGCATAATTCTGTCAAAATACTTGATAGAGTTACCTCCTCCTGTCTACAGGTTGGGGTCATGATGGTGAACAAGTGTGCAAAGTTTCAAAGCCATATGTCAATGGACTTGAAAATATTTGAACTATTACAAAAACTTTAACGTAAATTCTAAGTCGAAAAAGGGGCATAATTCTGTCAAAATGCTTGATAGAGTTACCTCCTCCTGTCTACAGGTTGGGGTCATGATGGTGAACAAGTGTGCAAAGTTTCAAAGCCATATGTCAATGGACTTTGAAAATATTTGAACTATTACAAAAACTTTAACATAAGTGGTTACGCCGACACCGACGCCGATGCTCGGGTGACTGCAATAGCTCTACTTATTCTTATCGAATAGTCGAGCTAAAAACTACATAAAGCTTTGAAAAGTTCTGCTTAGTAACAGTTTTTGGATGTTTCATAAATAGAGGATATTGAATAAGTGTAGGTTTAATTCTAAATTTATCAAACATGTTGAATAAAATCATATTATGTGAGCCTATGTTGAGAATAATATTGTTTAATTCAATGAGTTCAATAAATTAAGTATTGCATCTACACAAATATAATATTCTATTTATCACATGTGCAAAATAAGAACAGCTTACAATTAAAAACAATCTTTTTAATTACACGCCTATGGTGTAATGCTACCATAACTGCGCTTTAACGCTATCTTCGTATATAATACAAACGACGTCACATCAAAGTGAATTTACACTAGTGTAATATTTTTCGTATTAAATAGAGGATATTGAATGAGTGTAAGTTCAATACTGAATTTATTGCACGAGTTGAATAAAATTATATTATGCCAGCCTCTGGCGAGCATAATATTATTTTATTCAACAAGTGCAATAAATTCAGTAATGAACTTACACTCATTCAATATTCTATTTATCAAAGAAAAGAGTCATTTTTCATTGACGCGCCTATAGTATAACGCTATTATTTAGCGCGTCTTTACACTATGTTTGCTGACGCTAATGACGTCACGTCAAAATATATGCACAGCCGTGCAATACCATATTTACGGAGTCGCAAAATCTGCACGGGTGTATGATAAAAGAGAGGATATTTGTTAAGTTCAGTGTAAGATCGGAATATATTCACCGAGTGAGCACCAAAAGGTATATTTCACGAGTGGCGCAGCCACAAGTGAAATATGAACTTTTGGTGTTCACAAGGTGAAATATATTTCGATCTAACACTAAACTAAACACATTTTCTTTTTATTACATGCTAAGAAACGATTAAAAAGACATTTTATCCTAGTAATAAATGAAAAGCGCCCAAAATTCTAATACAACGTGACGTCATTTACGACGTCATGTCATTAAGTTGGTACCCAGTACTGTGCACGCTGGTATTTCACTGAGACAACGTAACGGGCTTAAATTCAAAACAGTGAAATTATCAAATTGATAATTTCACTGTTTCAAACAGTGAAATTACCAGTTTATAAATCACTGATATATTTCTATAATCCACCGAAAAGCATGTAATAAATGGCTTTATTACACTCCTGTGATGTATTTTATGTGATATAAACAATATTTTGTCAAATAACTCAGGACAGATCCTATTCTCTATAGATGTTTATCATTTAAATGCCTTGAAACACTTACCTATGGTAGTATAAATATCATATTGCAATGGTTCATTGCCATATTCCAACATTATATTTGGGAAATCCCCTTTGCTAGAATTCTGGCTACCTACAGGAGATGTTGCATTCTGGTCCTGCAAACCAAAAAGAAAAGCAACTTTAGAGCAAAACTTAGCAAACAATTTTTTAGATTTATTGTCCCCCTTGTGACTGAGGGGTAGCCCCCTTGTGGTTGAGGGGTAGCCCCCTTGTGACTGAGGGGTCATGGCATCAGAAATGCAGCCACTGTTTATCCCTGCGTGATCGTAAGAGGGAACTAAATGGGTTCAAATTTATTGAGTCTATGCAATTCTTAGCTCCAGCAGGTGAGGTGGTTTTGGTTGGTGCACCATAAAACCAAACCAAACCAACAAAATATTCATGAAAAGAAAACCAAATGATGTTATCAATGAGAAACAAACTATATAATTTTATGAATAAATTCATTATTTCCTAGCAAGAAATCTTCAGAACTAAAAAAAGTGCTTTCCATAAAAAAGTACTATGACTTACATCCCATTGAAGCTATTCTAAATATTCTATTTTTTTTTTCATGCTGGTAAGAAATATCAATTGTTGTTTACCCCTTTTTGAAGTATGATCTACATTTATCCTTATCTGGCAAATACATATATGTTTGAAGCATAATGATGTATTTCTAACTGTAAGTAGTCAATTTGCATTTAAAATTTCAAAATACATGTAGCTGTTTTTTCAGCATTTAAGTTTTTAACTTTAGAATTACATAAAGCACTTTTCAACTTTTACTTGAAGAAAAAGAAGAACCTCTTGTACAATTTTGTGCATTATTTCAACACATCATGACATAACCAATGTGTAAAACCACCAAATTTCTGTAATCTTACATGTTTGTTCGTCTGATTGGGTTTTACATCTCACCAACAGAGTATAGCCCATATGGCAACTTCCCGCAATACTGGTGGAGGAAGACCTCAGGTGCCCTTCCGTGTATTATTTCAGGCACGAACGGGCATCTAAGTAGAACCATCAACGTTCCATATGCTAACTGGATAGCTTCCTCACATGAAAGAATTCAAAGTCCCTGTCGAGATTCAAACCCACAGCATGTAATCTTACATCATACATGTATAAGACTTACCTAGAAACAAGGTTCTAATCAAATTGATAACACAGAGAAAGGAAGAACAAAATACCTTGCTTTTCAAATATTTTTCCTTGTCATATGGTGGGGAGTCTGTTGGACTTGATACTTTTTCACTTGATCTGCTACAATTCTGTAAGGAATTGATAATGCCAATTATATATGAATTTACATTCATTATATCAAAGAAACATTGAAAACAAAGCATTTCATAAGTAAATGAAGAGATGAATTTATGTTGAAATTATTAACTCATCAAAGATGAACACAAGATGAATTTATGTTGAAAAATATTCCATATCAAAGATGAAAAAGAAATGAATTAATGTTGAAAATATTATCTTTCAAATATGAACACAAATGAAGTTATGTTGAAAATATTCCATATCAAAGATGAGCACAATATGAATTTATGTTGAAAAGATTCGTTATCAAATTGAAAAAAAAACTTCACCTTGTTTGGAGGTGGGAAGACATTTTAAGATTGATGAAAAGAATAAAAGAAATTCTAGATGATAATTTTTTATTATGACATCCATTAATCAACTGAAAAATCACCAGTCCTTTATTAAATATAACAGATATTTCAATCAATAAAACAATAAAAGTTCTAAAATTCTAAAGCTTTTTATTTTGAAGGGGAGGGGGAGAGAAAATTTTGCACAGCTTAAGCAAAGCTTTGTGCAACATATCCAATTAAAATATTTCTTAATTATCTTCATATATAAAGCACACTTGCAATCAATTAATAAAGTGGCAATGAGCATTTACAGTGCTTTAAGAGCAAAGAAAGGTGTTTCCTGCAGTATTTGAAACATTTCAATGGCATACTCCGAAACAACAAATTTGGAAAGAAGTTCTAACAATGTGACTTCTTCATAATAACAAAAGCTGAGGGTGTAATCTTTGCATTTTAATTAACAGAGGTATTTATCAAACATCAAAAGAAATTAATTAACATATCATTTTAATATTAGATGATTTTAAAAATTCTGATAATCAGAATCATTTGATGACATCTGTTATATCTTCAAAAGCTTTATGTCTTTCTTACTTTGGGTTTGTTCAAACATAATAATCAGCAAATAATTAATGAACATTTCTCCTACATATATCTTTGAATTTACTTTAAGACAACATAAATTGAGATAAAATGATTCAATAATTTCAAGCAATTACTTCTTCACAGGATAAATTTTATTACAGTGTTCCACTAAGGTTATTCAAAATACCGTAATTTTCCAGTTACTGTACATTTTGTATGCTGATAACAGTTTTCAACGTCATTGTATTGTATTAACCTAATATCTATATATTAAAGATATTGAATTCCTGCTCCCAATACTAGATGTTATCCGGAACTCACCAAACTAATCCATAGGTACAAACTTTTTACTGTTATAGCTTCACAGTGCATTACCTGTTACAATGGATTAGTCAACCTGTTGCACTTATTTTCAAAGGTTTGTTTGTACCTACAAATCAGCTAAAAAAACCCAAAATATTCTTAATTCCAGGGTAAGTCTATTAAATAGATATGCATATAAAAATTGAACAACAAAAAAACAAAGCAAAGTATAAAATCTAGGCAACTTCAGCTTGTGGCAAATTATTTAATAAAATTTGAATCAAACATGTTTCAATTTAAACAAAAATGAAATGTCCTCTTTTAAAAAAATGAAAATTAAAAATTTTAATAAAATTTAAAAAATGAACAAGTGCGACATTTGAATAAACACCATGAAACACCCATCTCCTGGTTACCATGACCCTGTTACCTCAAGTGGGTTTGGTGGATGGAGCTAATCAAGGTGCATGCACAGGTGAAGATTGGAGACTAGGTGGAAGCACTGTCAAGTACCTGAATAAAGTTAAAGGTTTTTTGGCAAAAATGAGACCCCCCCCCCCCCCCAAAAAAAAAAAAACAAACAAAAAAAAACAAACAAAAAACACCAAATACAGACAGACCAAAGACAATGTCCACCTGATCAATTAATCTTGGGGCATAAAAATATATGATGTATATACATGTATACAACAACTATAACATAAATGATAAAACAAGCTGTTAAACTGTAACAAAACAAGTCTGATACTTATATGCAGTTACAAATTGACTCACTTCTACCTGTAAAATAAATATTATTGTTAATTGTTTCAGTATGTGTACAATGAACATTTATAAAAATGAAATATTTTTTTTAGGCTGGGTTTTGTTGTAAGTCAAATCAACACTGTAAAATTTAGTCATGTTGCTCCTTTTCAGCTTTATTGGTGGACCTCATCAGCTGGATAGCTTCTTCACTTCACATTTCTTCATTTTTGTTTTTGTTTCTGTCAGTGTTAAAGTTTAAAGAGAATCACTGTAGCATGTTAGGAGTAAACTGGGAAGAACATACAACTGCAAGGACGGAGACCATTTCAAATATATATCCCCCTTTACCTTTGTCTAGGGGATAATAAGGGTTAATGTAAGTTATTATCGTTCATTATTAATGCTATCAGTTGTTTTTTACAATGCTAAATATCATTAAGAATAAGAGAAAATTTATTTACCAAGAATGACATTGATGCTGGATGTTGTAGTCAGTCCCCTAGCCTGGTCAGTTTTAACATATCCTCTTCTTTAGGTGTGCAAATGAATCAGTTAGTGATAGGACAATTGCAGTTATCAAAAGAACCTAAAATATATAATACCAATAATATATTATATAGATTTAATTCACTGTTTTAAGAAATAATATGAGGCTATCGTATAAAGTTGAATACTACTGGACAAGTACACAAATAAACCTTACTAAACAAGATTTATATATTTCTTGTGTTTTTTGTTGTTGTTGGGAATCAGTCAATACTTTGGTCCTGGTGATAAGGTGAAAATATAGAATAAGAGAAGAATTCACACAAATTTTTTTTTTTTTCAGGACACGATGAAGACATTAACATAATCTGAAGAAATCGCTTCTGACACTATTTGGTAAGATCTAGATCCACAAATAGCTTACTGTTACAAACAGAATTGTGCATATATGAGGGTCCTACTAAACACTGCTAAGGACTGCTAAGGACCGCTAAGGACTGCTAAGGAGCTACAAAGGACTACTAGGGAGGCACAAAGGACCTTAAAATACCTCCTAGGGCATTCTTATAATACATGGTAGTATGTTTAGTGAATTTTTTTTTATAATTTTAAGAAAAAATATTATTTTGGTGAAAATTTTATGACTTGCCGGACCGCTAAGGACTGCTCAGATACACAAAAGACAGCTAGGGTGGCACAAAGGACCTTAAAATACCTCCTAGGGCATTCTTATAATACAAGATAGTATGTTTAGTGACAAAAAATGTATTATTTTAAGAAAAAATATCATTTTAGTGGTAAAATTTATGTTTTTGAAGAGTTGCCGGACCGCTAAGGACTGCTCAGGTGCACTAACAACTGCTAGGGAGGCACAAAGGACCTTAAAATTCCTCCTAGAACATTTTTATAATATATGGTAGTAAGTTAATAGACAAAAATGTATTATTGTAAGAAAAAATATAATTTTTGTGATAGAATTTATGCTTTTGATGAGTTGCAGGACCGCTAAGGACTGCTCAGGTGCCAAAGGACTGCTAGGGAGGCACAAAAGACCTTAAAATATTTCCTAGGGAGGCACAAAGGACCTTAAAATACCTCCTAGGGCATTCTTATAATACATGGTAGTATGTTTAGTGACAAAAAATGTATAATTTTAAGAAAAAATATAATTTTGGTGATAGAATTTATGCTTTCGATGAGTTGCCGGACCGCTAAGGACTGCTCAGGTGCACTAACAACTGCTAGGGAGGCACAAAGGACCTTAAAATCCCTCCTAGAACATTCTTATAATATATGGTAGTAAGTTAATAGACAAAAATGTATTATTGTAAGAAAAAATATAATTTTTGTGATAGAATTTATGCTTTCGATGAGTTGCAGGACCGCTAAGGACTGCTCAGGTGCGCAAAGGACTGCTAGGGAGGCACAAAAGACCTTAAAATATTTCCTAGGGAGGCACAAAGGACCTTAAAATACCTCCTAGGGCATTCTTATAATACATGGTAGTATGTTTAGTGACAAAAAATGTATTATTTTAAGAAAAAATATAATTTTAGTGGTAAAATTTATGTTTTTGAAGAGTTGCCGGACCGCTAAGGACTGCTCAGGTGCACTAACAAAGGGAGGCACAAAAGACCTTAAAATATTTCCTAGGGAGGCACAAAGGACCTTAAAATACCTGTTAGGGCATTCTTATAATACATGGTAGTATGTTTAGTGACAAAAAATGTATAATTTTAAGAAAAAATATAATTTTGGTGATAGAATTTATGCTTTCGATGAGTTGCCGGACCGCTAAGGACTGCTCAGGTTCACAAAGGACTGCTAAGGAGGCACAAGGGACCTTAAAGTACCTCCTAAGAAATTCTTATAATATATGGTAGTATGTTTAAATGACAAAAAATGTATAATTTTAAGAAAAAATATAATTTTGGTGATAGAATTATGCTTTCCATGAGTTGTAGGACCGCTAAGGAGGCACGAAGGACTGCTAGGAAGGCACAAAGGACCTTAAAATACCTCATTTTTATAATATATGGTAGTATGTTTAGTGAGAAAAAATGTATTGTTATAAGAAAAAATATAATTTTGGTGATAGAATTTATGCTTTCGATGAGTTGCAGGACACTAGTCTTGTATGTATAATTACAATGTATCATATAAATCTATATTTATACTTTTTTGTTAATGTTTATGTTGTTCTTGCGGAAACAAAACACAAGATAAATATAACAATTTGTCAGTAATTGTATGCAATGATAAGTGGTTTGATTTAAAAAAGTCGCAAAATCTTTAAGCAGCACGCCACGCCTCCAGATTCATGCTTATTTTCATGAAAATTTTGAAAATGTTTTTAAAAGTAAACAAGAAACATGGCAATGCCACGAAACCAGGTTTTCAATTATCTCCATTGTAGATAAATATGTTGTATTACCCGGGTGTAGATTTTCCGAGGTTTATGAAAAAAACCATGGAAACTGCTTCAAAAACCTTGGAAATAAACCAGTTTTACTAGGTTTTTTTTTAATTCCGAGTTTTTTTTTAAAAACCTTGGAAACTTTATCCAAGGTTTTTGTATAAAAATCCTTGGAAATAAAGAAAACCTTGGAAACTCTCTCGGAATTAAACACTATGCCAAAAATCAGCTCGGAAAAAGCTTGGAAAGAAGAACTTTGTCATTTTTTTGCTCGGAAAAGAACTTTGAAAATTTACGTAAAATTTGTTGGAAACACTTTGCCAATATTTAGCTTGGAAATGACCTGGGATAATTGAACTTAACTAAATTTTATCTCGGAAAATGTTAAGACATAATCATGATTTAACTTATAATGGGCATCAAAAGCAATAATCAACAGTTAAAGCAAACTAAGATAACAACCCGACTGTAGATTGCCAATGGATATTTTTTAATTCATGGTCAGAGCAAACAATTGTCCAACAGCATGGAAAGGAGAGATTTGGTCCAGGGAATCAATTTTTAGTATGGACATTGTCAATGGCCAACTTCCTTTTCAATAAATTTGTACCTGTACTTTAATCTTCTGAAGCCATTTTTTTGGGAGGAATCAATTAAAAAAATTTAAGTGTGAAAACATGGAAAAGTTAAATACAATGTAAATTCCTTGTTGCCATAAAATACCTTTTATTAATGGCTATAAAGGTATTGTAACTAATCATAATAAGATAAAGATTATTCAAATAACTGATGATCAGAAAGACTTGAAAATTTTATTTTTTATTTTCATATTTTTTTTTTCATATTTTTTTTAATTATTTATAATTATTGTTACTAGATATCTTCTCCATTTTTAAGAATAGATAAAAAGAGCAAAACTTATAATTATACAAAAAGAAACAATCAGTGTTTATGTCTATTAGTTTCCAAATGCATCAGTATTTTTCCTGCAGTTTCTTTCTATATATAGACTTAACTTAGGGTTTCTTGACAGCCTGTAAGCAACACTGAAATAAAAATGCTATTAATCTTTAATATATGTTTTTATGCCATATAAAATAGTATATTCTACTAAGCAAGTCTGTGACATACATTCAGATTACAATTTACTCTGCCATTAATTATGTGTACAATAAACATAAATAGTTTTTTAATTGTCCTTTTAATATATAATTATGTACAATTAATGTGTAAAATATGTATGCTTGATAATTTCTTATAATTAAGATAAATAAATACTGCATCCACTAACTTTTCACACACAGAATATAACACACTGATCAGATAAAACTAATGGCACCCCAGGTGGTTCCCTCTATCGTATGCATGATCAATCTTCTCATTGAGCATTCTGGGATAGACCAGATTGTTCCATGTGATTATTCAGGGGGAGTCTGGGTTTTTATACAATCCAAAACAGTCTAAAATGACACTGCAACTGTGATTCTCTTTCAAGAACTTATTATAATTTTCAAGTTTTACTTTTATTTAACATTTGATATATTTGTACCTTCAATAAATGTAAAAATAAAATGATGATGGCTTTGATATTTAGGATCACCCCTGTTTCACATTATGATTGCCCCTTCAGTTATACTGTTGAAAAATTTGAATCTCAGACATTAATGGGTCAAGTGGTTATAGTTGGAAATAGTGCAAACCTGGATTTATTTTAAGCAATTTTGGACATATCTTGTTTTAAATGTTAGGGAGCATATTTTGGAATTTTCAAAGAAAACATTTATCTAAGTGTGACAAGATTCAGGAAATGTTTGGTTGTTGTAATTGAACCTAAAGATCAATGACCTGGAACAGGAAGATAAACAAAAGAAACATGATAGTAAAAAGGTTCAGGTAAATAATTTTAGATTCATTTATGCATAAAATCTGTTGTTGTTTTTTTTCAAATAAGTATTAAATACAAACTATTTTAGATCTATATTTTTAACCTAAATGTAAGCTAGTTTAAATACAATTGTTTAGAGGATATTTTATGAGTATAAATGTTATTTTTGTCTATGATTGTATTGAACAAGATGAGTGCATGAAACTATGATGATATTATTTATAAACTTTCATCTTTCATCTATTATTTGAATCTACAAATTTTTAATTACAGAGTCAACTTGTAAGCAAGTTTGCAGGACTGTTCCAAACTACAAGAAGATGGCAATCCAGCTTTGCTGTGTTTTATCATAGTATAAAGCAGAGGAATATACTGGAATGTCATTGGCATTGGCACAAAGGAAGCCAACTGTAGACCAGGAAAGGCTTCAAGGAATATACTACAGTATGTTTTTGTTTTAAAACTAGGTTTTGAAAGTTTCAATTTGAAATTTGAATGAATGAAGGTTTCTGGAACTGATTTTTTTATTGATACTTTGTTGGAAATGCTATTAATGTTACATGATGACTCTCCAGCTTTACTGATGCAGATGTCACTTTGAGCAGACAGATACAATTAGTGTAGGCAATCGGAATCACCTTATGAAAAGCGTTATTTTTTGCAATATTTTTAGAGTGCTTTAGGTTGTAACATCCAGTATGACATAATCTAAAATAATAGTAACAAACATCGTTTTTTTTCTTAACATCGCAGAATTGTCACACTGCTTAAGTTTTCTTGAAATCCTGACACTAAGTACTGATGAAGAAAAATAAGAAATCAACATGAAAAAAATTAAATTCACTATTTCAAAACAGTAGACCAACAATTAAAAGTAACTACAGAAAAGGTCATTTGAAAATATTAAAGCCTTCATTTTAAACAAAGGTCTTGAACAACTTGTCATTCAAGTAGTTTTGGATCACTCAAAAGATGTATTTCTTTTCACAAAAGTGCTGATTTTTTAAAACAATATATATCAACAGTGAACTGATATTTTTGTCTATGGAAACGTTTTAAGGAACGTATCTTTTTTTATTGATTAATAAAAAAGAAATTAAATGATGTACATTGTAATTCTGATTGCCTACACATACTGAACTGTCCTGAGTATAACCTCAGGTGTTCCTTAATCCTGGGCTGGATAGCTCCCTCAGAGGGAAGAAGCCCACCCTGGCTTCAGGAGTCAAAAATACAATGTTGTAAGGCAAGTAGTTTGAAGTCTTTGATCCTGACCACATGGAGAGGGAAGCGCCAAGTGGTGATTTTATATAATTGTTTTTCTAACTTCTTTCAATGGCCACGATGGCTGTACTTTATTAAATATTTACTTTATTTATTTCAGGAGTTGTATCCTGGAGCATTTTCCACATGTGACCCCTGTGATGGTGAGGGAAAAACTAAGGGACACTTTTAAAATCATGAAGAGTGAACAGGAATTCAAAAGATAGATATTTGAATACATTAAAATATAGCCGGATACCAAAAAATTATAACTGAACATTGATTGTAATATTTACCATTAAAGACTACAACTAACTTAACTTTTTCATTTGTAGTGCATTACTATTTACTTCACACTGACATTAAATGTTTCAGTGAGTCATGTGATCATTTTTTGCTCTGTATTATTATAAAGAAGTTTCTTAATTCCTTAAAAGGACAATATAATTGCTCTTTTCAGAATATTTCATTGGACGTTATATTTTCTGATTTTCCATGTATATTCTAGAAATTTCCAAGGTTTTTGCTCAAATAAACCTTGGAAAATTCTCTGATGCCCTTAAGTAAGAATCCTCGAAAATATAACAGTATTCCCAGTTGTGAGAAACTTTCTGAGGTTTTCATTTAAAAACCTTGGAAAACAAACCACGGAAACACTTTAAAAATCCTTGGAATACGTTTCCAATACTCCGAGGTCACTCATTTTCCAAGGTTTTCTAAAAAAAAAATCCTCGGAAATTATTTTACGAGGTTTTTTATTCTGAAATCCTTGGAAATCGTTCCAATACTCAGAGGTCATACTTTTTACGAGGTTTTTTTTAATAAAAACTCGGAAATTTTTTACAAGGTTTTTCACCCTCTCCCTATTTTTCCAAGGTTTTTTTAATAGCAAAGTTTTGCATTTTCTTGTTCCAATACTCCGAGGTTTTTTTCAAGGATTTTGAGCCAAAAACCTTGGAAAATCTACACCCGGGTTGTAATACAAATGCAAGCAATAAACAATGTAACTATGTACAATGTAAAACATGAATAATGTAGGAGGAATTGCCACAGAAGAAGTGTTCACTGTATATTCTGTAAGGAAAAAATGTATTCTATATAAGGAAAAAAACAAAGGGCCATAATTAGGTCAAAAATTATCCAATCACAAAACCTCTACAATATGCGCCAGGGTACATGATGACAAAGCTTCTGTGAAAGTTTGAACAAATTCTGTTGAGAAATGTAGGACTAGTTCAGCACAGAAGAATTTGTTCACTATATATTGATAATTCTGTATAAGGAAAAAAAACAAAGGGGCATAATTAGGTCAAATATTATCCAATCACAAAACCCTGACAATATGCGCCAGGGCACTTGATAACAAAGCTTCTGTGAAAGTTTGAACAAAATCTGTTGAGAAATGTAGGACTAGTTCAGCACAGAAGAATTTGTTCACTATATATTCTGTATAAGGAAAAAAACAAAGGGCCATAATTACATCAAATATTATCCAATCACAAAACCCCGACAATATGTGCCAGGGCACTTGATAAAAAAGCTTCTGTGAAAGTTTGGTCAAAATCCGTTGAGAAATGTAGGAGGAGTTGCGCACAGAAGAAATTGTTCACTATATATTCTATATAAGGAAAAAAAACAAAAGGGCCATAATTAGGTCAAATATTATCCAATGGCAAAACCCGGACAATAAGTGCCATGGCACTTGATGACAAAGCTTCTGTAAAAGTTTGGTCAAAATCCGTTGAGAAATGTAGGAGGAGTTGCGCACAGAAGAAATTGTTCACTATATATTCTATATAAGGAAAAAAACAAAGGGCCATAATTAGGTCAAATATTATCCAATGGCAAAACCCGGACAATATGTGCCAGGGCACTTGATGACAAAGCTTCTGTAAATGTTTGGTCAAAATCCGTAGAAAAATATAGGAGGAGTTGCGCACAGAAGAAATTGTTCTCTATATATTCTATATAAGAAAAAACAACAAAGGGCCATAATTAGGTCAAATATTATCCAATCGCAAAACCCCGACAATATGTTAGGGCATTTGATGACAAAGCTTCTGTGAAAGTTTGGTCAAAATCCGTTGAGAAATGATGGAGGAGTTGCGCACAGAAGAAATTGTTCACTATATTTTCTATATAAGAAAAAACAACAAAGGGCCATAATTAGGTCAAATATTATCCAATGGCAAAACCCCAACAATATGCGCCAGGGCACTTGATGACAAAGCTTCTGTGAAAGTTTGGTCAAAATCCGTTGAGAAATGTAGGAGGAGTTGCGCACAGAAGAAATTGTTAACGTCCGCCCGCCCGCCCGTCCGTCCGCCCATCCGCCCGCCGACATACCTCAAACTAATAACCAGTTTTTTCCTTCGGAAAACCTGGTTAAATATTATGAAGTGAACAAAGAAAGTAATTGACACATTGCAATTGGCACTTACAATCCATGTAAATTACCAAAATGAAGTAAAAATATGCAGTAACGCAGTAGATATATAGTATGACGAAAATAGCCTGATATTAATTAACAGAGTTATTTCCCTTTGTTTTACAAACCCTATTTTTTTGTTAAAATAAACAATCATATAAGGCTTATAAGCACATAGCATGATGTAATAGTGGAGAAAGTCATAATGACAAACTCTTCAAGTATAAATACATTAATGTTGTGTTTAACTGACATATCATGTATAGTATCACATGATACACATGTAAACCAAAATATATACTGGATAAATGTTTAAAGTTTTAAACGTATGTGAAATTTCATATATTTAACAAATAATAGATTATATATTTAAATGTACTGGATATATCCATGATTCTTGCCATATTTTAAAACAAGAAATGTAGAATATAATTGATGCATATTTGATTCATATATAATGGTAATAACAAAAACATAATGCAACTTAACAATTATGTCTACTAATTATTTGTGTATTATCTTTCTTTTCTTTTAAATTATCTAATTGAGGCCATGTGCATACATTTTCAAATTTAATAATTCTATAAATTTTGGCATATTTGGACCTCTCCAATAATATGCTGGTACTATGAAATTCTATTTGTCTTGTAAGATGTTATTAGAAAGACATACCCTGGCAAAAATGCAAGTACACATATTTATGTTTAAGCACATATCACTTATGAAGCCGGTCATAAACTGACATCATAACATCTATATACAAAGACATACCCTGGCAAAAATGCAAGTATACATATTTATGTTTAAGCACATATCACTTATGAAGCCGGTCTCTAACACATATCATAACATCTATATACAAAGACATACCTTGACAAAAATGCAAGTACACATATTTATATACAAGCACATATCAATAATAAAGCCAGTCTTAAACACATATCAAAACATCTATATACTTGAACACAGATCCTGACAAAACAAATTCAAGTTTACATATAAATGTACAAGCACATATAAAAAGAATATATATACAAACACATATCATTATGAATCACATTTTTTCATATACATGTATGTTGAAAATGTGTATATTTCAAGAAAAAATATAATTTTTCATTACTGAGGTCATAACCATATATTAAAATCATTTTTCTTATGATCTTCTTCCATTTCTTATAATAATTAAATTGGTCAAGTGATATGAAAATGATATGAAAATGTGCTTATTCAGGGTGGTGAAATATATTTGTTTTTTGGGTTGTTTTTTTCATTGACTATATATTTGGCCAATAAAAAATGATGTTCAATAGATCCTTAGACTTAATTGATCTACAGCTTACTTAATAATAGACATTCTCTAACAGAAAGTCCCTCCCACTGTTTTGAAGTATATCACCCTATATTGGCACCCCCACTGGTTTGTAATATATCACACATCCCAATATACAATACACAGATCCCAATATACAGCTTGTTAACTTCCAATAATGTGCCAGCCCCATCTGTATGTATATAGTTAGGATCCATATCCCACTGTTTTATGAGGGGCTGAAATTGGTCTGTATCCAACTGTTTTATGAGGGGCTGGGATAGATGATTTGTTTATTATTGAAGTAAAAAGAATGATCTTAAAGAATCTATGTTTTAACAATTGACTAATTTTAACCACAATGTCACTTCAACATTCTATATATCCTTTTTTAATAGTTTTCTGTGAATATATATCCTGATAAGATTATTCTGTTAAAATATTTCTATGTACAGTTGCAAAGCTAACTACTTCCATATCACACAACATAAGAACAAGATAAGTTTAGTGTTATTGTAAAAAGAATCATTTGCTCATTTCTGTTACATCTGTCCACTTCATTTATATTTGTCCGAAATTCATTTTAGCTTTAGTATTATGTTGATAAATTGTTGGTCCACTGAAGGTTAGAGTAACATATAATCTATTTCATGTAAATAATTTTCGTAGAAAAAAATAATATCAGTCGCTTTGGA
Organism: Ruditapes philippinarum; assembly: GCF_026571515.1. Lineage (NCBI taxonomy): Eukaryota > Metazoa > Mollusca > Bivalvia > Venerida > Veneridae > Ruditapes > Ruditapes philippinarum. The sequence goes on along the minus strand of NW_026866262.1, from coordinate 11,036 downwards.
GATTTAGCATAAAACTCCCTTTGTGAGATTTAGTAATCGCCATATGAGCCGCGTCATGACAAAACCAACATAATGGCTTTGCGACCAGCATGGATCCAGACCAGCCTGCGCATCAGCGCAGTCTGATCAGGATCCATGCTGTTCGCTTACAAACCCTAGGCCTATTACAAGTAGAGAAATTGATAGTGAACAGCATGGATCCTGATCAGACTGCGAGGATGCGCAGGCTGGTCTGAATCCATGCTGGTCACAAATGCACTATGTTGGTTTTGTTGTGACGCGGCTCATATATATTTAATATTGATGATAGGGAGGGATGATACAGAAAACTCAATTCACAACTCAATTTACAATTCACCAAAATTATATTTTTTCTTAAAGTGATAAATTTTTTGTCATTAAACATACTACCATATATTACAAGAATTTCTTTGGAGGTCCTTTAACATCCTTTGTGCCTTCCTAGCGGTCCATAGCGGTCCGGCAACTCATCAAAAGCATAAATTCTATCACTAAAATTATATTTTTTCTTAAAATTATACATTTTTTGTCATTAAACATACTACCATATATTACAAGATTGCCCTAGGAGGTATTTTAAGGTCCTTTGTGCCTCCCTAACAGTCCTTAGCGGTCCTGCAACTCATCAAAAACATAAATTCTATCACCAAAATTATATTTTTTCTTGAAATTATACATTTTTTGTCATTAAACATACTAACATGTATTAAAACAATGCTTTAGGAGGTACTTTAAGGTCCTTTGTGCCTCCCTAGTTGTCCTTTGTGCCTCCCTAACATTCCTTAGCGGTCCTGCAACTCATCGAAAACATAAATTCTATCACCAAAATTATATTTTTTCTTGAAATTATACATTTTTTGTCACTAAACATACTACTATATATTATAAGAATGCCCTAGGAGGTATATAAATGTCCTTTGTGCCTCGCTAGTAGTCTTTTGTGTACCTGAGCAGTCCTTAGCTGTCGGGCAACTCATTGAAAAAACATAAATTCTATCACTAAAATTAATTTTTTTCTTAAAATTACACATTTTTTCTCACTAAACATACTACCATAATATTATAAGAATGCCCTATGAGGTATATAAATGTCCTTTGTGCCTCCCTAGCAGTCCTTTGTGACCCTAGGAGGTATTTTAAGGTCATTTGTGCCTCCAAAGCAGTCCTTTGCTGTCCTCCAATTCATCGAAAACATAAATTCTATCACGAAAATTATATTTTTTCTTAAAATAATACATTTTTTTATCTATTAACTTACTACAATATAATATAACAAGAGCGATCAGTAATCACATGTGTCGCCTCATAATGGCCAATTTCATGTTAGGACAAATTTTGTGACAGACGGACAGACAGACGGACAGTGCACAACAAGACTTGGTACTGATCAATCATGTAAAGTTTGAATAAAATTGCACCAGTAGCTTATGAGGAGTAGTCCGGACAAGCTTTTGCAAATCTGGCAACACACAGAAAAAAACACCTTTTTATCAAAGGGCCATAACTCAGCCAAAAATCATTCAACCGGAAAACCCGTGCAATATGCGCAAGGACTTGAGCTACAGATCAATCCTGTAAAGTTTCATTGAAATTGCATAAGTGGTATAAGAGAAGTAGTCCGGACAAACTTTAAAAATAAAAACTATTAAAGGGCCATAACTCTGACAAAAATCATTGAACCGGAAAATGCTGACAATATGCACAACTACACTTGGTACTGATCATTCCTGTAAAGTTTGGATGAAATTGCATCAGTAGTTTATGAGGAGTAGTCCGGACAAGCTATTGTGTATCTGGCAACACACAGAAAAAAACACCTTTTTATCAAAGGGCCATAACTCGGCCAAAAATCATTCAACCGGAAAACCCTTGCAATATGCGCAAGGACTTGAGCTACAGATCAATCCTGTAAAGTTTCATTGAAATTGCATTAGTGGTATAAGAGAAGTAGTCCGGACAAACTTTAAAATTAAAAATTATTAAAGGGCCATAACTCTGACAAAAATCATTGAACCGGAAAATGCTGACAATATGCACAACTAGACTTGATACTGATCATTCCTGTAAAGTTTGGATGAAATTGCACCAGTAGTTTATGAGGGGTAGTCCGGACAAGTTTTGTGACGGACGGACGGACAGACGGACAGACAGACAGACAGACAGACGGACAGACGGACAGACAGACGACGGAGAAGTGATCCCTATATGTCGCCACTACTCCGTAGAGGCGACACAAAAATGCCTTAGGAAGTAATTTAAGGTCCTTTGTGCCTCGCTAGTAGTCTTTTGTGTACCTGAGCAGTCCTTAGCGGTCTGGCAACTCATCGAAAAAACATAAATTCTATCACCAAAATTATATTTTTTCTTAAAATTATACATTTTTTCTCACTAAACATACTACCATATATTATAAGAATGCCCTAGGAGGTATATAAATGTCCTTTGTGCTTCCCTAGCAGTCCTTTGTGCCCCTAGGAGGTATTTTAAGATTCTTTGTACCTCCCTAGCAGTCCTTAGCGGTCCTGCAACTCATCGAAAACATAAATTCTATCACTAAAATTATATTTTTTCTTACAATAATACATTTTTGTCTATTAACTTACTACCATAATTATATTATAAGAATGTTCTAGGAGGTATTTTAAGGTCCTTTGTGCCTCCCTAGCAGTCTTTTGTGTATCTGAGCAGTCCTTAACGATCCGGCAACTCATCGAAAGCATAAATTCTATTACCAAAATTATATTTTTTCTTAAAATTATACATTTTTTGTCACTAAACATACTACCATGTATTATAAGAATGTCCTCACAGTATTTTAAGGTCCTTTGTGCCTCCCTAGGAAATATTTTTAGGTCCTTTGTGCCTCCCTTGCAGTCCTTTGTGCACCTTAGCGGTCCTGCAACTCATCGAAAACATAAATTCTATCGCTAAAATTATATTTTTCCTTACAATAATACATTTTTGTCTATTAACTTACTACCATATATTATAAGAATGTTCTAGGAGGGATTTTAAGGTCCTTTGTGCCTCCCTAGCAGTTGTTAGTGCACCTGAGCAGTCCTTAGCGGTCCGGCAACTCTTCAAAAACATAAATTTTATCACTAAAATGATATTTTTTCTTAAAATAATACATTTTTTGTCAATAAACATACTACCTTGTATTATAAGAATGCCCTAGGAGGTATTTTAAGGTCCTTTGTGCCTCCCTAGCAGTCTTTTTTATATCTGAGCAGTCCTTAGCGGTCGGGCAACTCATAACATTTTCACCAAAATCATATTTTTTCTTAAAATTATATTTTTTTTTTACTAAACATACTACCATGTATTATAAGAATGCCCTAGGAGGTATTTTAAGGTCCTTTGTGCCTCCCTAGTAGTCCTTTGTGGCTCCTTAGCAGTCCTTAGCAGTGTTTAGTAGGACCGCATATATGATATATTATAAAATTATTATATTTATGGTCTTTTTTTAATTTATTTTATTTTTGCAACAACATAGAATTTAGGTCTTAATTATTATTTACAGAATTTTCTAACATTCACAGAAACCCTTACATGAACCATAATAATAATTTGAGTTACTGATTTCTGCTTATAAATCCATGATAGTTCGCCATCCGAAAAACATGATATCCGAATATGCTGAAAATATTTTAATGATAAATTGGTTATGATACTAATGCAATAGTTTTCATTGCACAAAATTTCACAACAGTAATTAATTATTGAAAAATACACGATATATTATCCTCCCTTATAGGTTTACTTTAAGTATATTTACATGTTTGTAAAGAAGTAATTTTCTATGTTGTTGTTGTTTTTTTTACCGGAAGTAGCTAAGATGCAAACGAAATCTATGTGATAACGACGTTTGTCAAACTCCCCGCAGCGGTTACTTCCCCTGATCAGTACATGAAGTAACTGTTTGTGCGCAGCTAAAACTGTCAATTTATTTGGTAAGTTTTAGCTCGAATGCGAAACAAGTTCTTGCAACTTGTATTAAACACTTTCGAGTCTTTTTCCTGGAATTACATGCAATAATGAGTCGGCAAATAGATATCGAAAATAAAGTATTTTCGCACGCAAATAAAATCGAGTTTTTGATTTATTTCAATTTTAGTGTTTATCACATACCCGTGCCGATTTTGCGACTCCGTAAAAATTGTATTGCACGGCCGTGCATATATTTGACGTGATATCGTACTTGAAAACATAGCGTAAAGACTAAATGTTAGCGTTACATTAATTGATTCTTCTGCACTTTAAACAGTCTTTATTTTGGGTATGTTATAAATAAAATATTATATTCGTGAAGACTCATTACCTAATATATTAAACTCGTTGAATAAAATAATATTTTGCTCGCCAGAGGTTCGCACAATAAAATTTTATTCAACTCATTGAATAAACTCAGTATTCATCCTCTATAAGCACGGATTTATATTGTAATATAAATCCGTGCTAGCTATAAGTAATAGAAAGAGCACCGAAACACGAGGCTATCTGATTTGTACGAGGGGGCGTAGCCCCCGAGTATTAATCAGATTGCCGAGTGTTTTGGTGTTCTTTCTCTTTTGTATCATAGCCAAACATAAAAGCACGTTCCCTGTTGTCACAATATGAAACCCCGGCAAAAATGAACCAATGAACGAACATCTGAATATGACATTTCTGTCGCTTTCCATTTCTCTGCCGTCACAATATGTAAACCCCAGCAAAAATGAGCCAATCAATGGGCATGCTCTGGAGTGCGGGTAACTAATACCCGCACTCCAGTTAACGCACTGTGCATGTATATGTATACGATTTAACCCCGACACATTTTCAACAGAAAGGTCTCCAAACTATGATACAATACATGTATATTATTTTCATCGATTGTCATGTGCTTTAAATAAGTTGTCTCCCTTTACACCGTTGTGTAAAGCGTAAATCGTATACATTAGATCCGTGGCGTAACTCGGTGAATAATTAAAGCTATTTTATTATGAAGTAATTCGGCACAAACTTAACTTTTTACAAAAAGTCTTTTTTTGTTGTTTTTTTTAATTCTAATAATTTTATTTGCTATGAAATTAAATTCTTATTTTTCGTAGCCCTATCTTATTTTCGAGAGGTTGCAAAGCAGGACAAATCAATCAGGTTAACAAAATATTTAAAAATGAATAAAATACAGTAATTATAATGTTTCACTAAGCCGAAACCCAGATTAAAACACAGATATTATACTATCTCTCCCTCTACCCTCATCCCACTTTTTTCTGAGGCAATCATTTTATTGACGTATACAAATAGAAGGTACATAGAAGCCTATATTTGAATCTATTGAATCGGGCAATACCTCGCACACACACATACACACACACGCGCGCACGCACGCACAAGAGAAAGAGAACAAATAGAGAAGAACACAAACAATTTTACACGCACTTATATATGGACATATCAATTAGATAACTTCGATGTAGTTTAAATTACACCAAAATGTAAAATAAATGAACTATTTGAATTTGATAAACCGAAAAAATTTCCTGTAAGCAAATTCAATGGCGATAAAGTTTTAATAACGACATTTATTTGCTTTTGTAAGTTTAGACGTCATTTTCGTTTAAAGTTTAGTTGCTCGTGTTTAAAACTCACCCGAATCTTGGATGGCACCAGTAAGTCATTCTCACGGAATTGTCGGAGAAAGCCGAGGTGTTACGATTGTAATATTTGATTTTAAAGGGACTTCATTGAGGTATTTGACAAAACGGGACTGGAAATATTTTCTGAAGATTTTTATTCCATTTGATGTAGGTCTATATCAATAACCTATCTCCTCATATTTCAGATTATTCGTTCTGCCCGTTTGTCCAAAATAATTATTTCTATTGAGCGAACGTTCAATGTAGTCTTACTGTAATGCTTTCCCGCCAAAAAAATTCTAACAAATCGTAGCAAATCGGTTATTTCCGGAACGTTATTCTGAATTGATTAGATTATTTACAAATACCCATCCTTTAACTCGATGTTCTTAATTCCGTTTATAAACGGTTCAAAATTATTTGAGAAGAATTTCATAAGACACTTTGTTTTTTTTGGGGTTTTTTTTGTTGTTTTTTTAAGAATATTGAAATGCTTTGTGTTTATTGTAGATCAAAGATCGTGAAAAATAACGTCCCGGAAATGACCGATTTATTTACGATATTGGCCGATGTAAGAACTTTCTTGGCGGGAAAGCATTACACTAAGACTACCTCAAATCGGCCTCAGAATCGCACTAAGTATCACTTTTTCTTACTAAATTCTGAGTTTATCATAATTTTTTCCATAGGGTTTTGTTTCAAGTGCCTTAGTCGATCTGTGCAAGATTTTTAAATTCTATGTTTTTAGGGTGTGAACCTCGGTGAAGTTTCTTTGAGCCAATTTAAGTTACAGAGCATTTGATCAGCAGTGGAGGATAAAAGAAAGCTTTAAAGCATATTAAATGAAACTTTCAAAAGGTCTTAATTTAGAATTAAATATTTTACTTCAACCACTTTTCCTGTACCTTTGAGCACTGTTGCCAATGGATATAATAATATTTAAATTGTCATATAAGCTTTTCCTTTCATATTAAATTGTGCGTGTCTTAACCGAGTATTTCATTTATGAATAAATTTTGAGTTTGAATAGACGAGTATGGATTTTTACATCCTTATTTAGTTGAAAATATAAAAGATAAATGTTATTGGAGACCGTATACACTAACCGCTGGCTACAAAAACATTCTTTACCAGTATAATTTTATAAATTAATTTACATATCTAACAAAAACACGATTAAATTTAGGTATATTTAAGGAACGATGCTATTCACCACTATATATATACCATACTTAAAGGCACATCACGATGCAGAAACGACTAAGTTTTACTAATGGTTATTTTGTCTCATCGCTGATTCAGAAATCGTGTGGGATTAGTAGTCGGTCACTGGCGGTGAAATTGGTAATTACTGGTTAATTATCCAGGAACGCTGGGTAGGCGGATCAACCGTTGTGTAACACTGCACTGTATTAATATGTATTAAATCAATGCACTTTGTGGTCTATTTCAAGATCTTGACCCAAAATTTCGTTTATCCCCAAAGTGTGACGTAACACCGCCGATATATGACCCAAAATCTATTAAAATCGGTTAAAACAAACGAACAAATAGAGCATGGTGAACATTTATCATCTCTAGAAAGTGGTGCTAAATGTGAAATTATTTGTCCAAAAATGTGCAAAATATAAACAAAGATAAGAATTTTTACTGCCATACAAAAAGAGAATAATTCACTATAACTGTACTAATGGTAATATTTTGAAATTACTCTGGAAACAGTTAGTTAATAATTATGTACTACACAAACTTTTCAATCTCCAACGTTTCGAAGGGTTAAAACCATCTTTTTCAAGGAGTTTCTGTTTATTTTTATAAATGACATATTTATTGGTAATATTTTGGAAACTTTAACACGATACCAACAATAAAAAGCATTTGAGAAATAAAGACAAAGTTTTTATTTTTCAGTCTTAATGGGCCTTTAAAGTGACATTATGCCCATCCAAGTGTAAATAATGAGTGAACGGGTGATAGTCAAAATAAGTTTTCATTTAGCCAAAATTTCCTTTTTTTTAAAAAATTTAAAGTTCGCATAAACAAAAAAATAACTACAATAAAAACAAAATTTTCTGTAAAACCTTTAGAATTCCCCTTTAACGTTTAGTTTATAAAAAGGGGGCAGTTTTTTTTATTTTTTTAGAAAAATTTATAATTTTTCTAAACTTTTTCAAATATCACTTTGGGTCAAACACCTTTTTACTTAAATCCTTTAAATTTTATAAAGTCAATTCAGCTAACCGACCATAAATATAGCATAGCACTTTAAGTGACCCGATCATGCTTCATAATATTCTCCCCCAAATCAAAAATGTGAAAAAAAAAAATTGACTTCCTAATTAAATACGCATCAATTGAATGAGAATTGAATAAAAGCTAAATATTAGATCTATTAGATCACATAAAGGCAGAATACGCTATTTAAGTCTAGGTTCCAAATTTTGCCGATCCGGATATATTCATATTTATGCGGTTAAATAAGCCAAAAAAAAAAGACAGTGAAAGAAATGAAATATTTGAAATATTTTGTTGGTGATGTTTAATTTTTATAATGTTTTAGGTTGGCATTTGCTTTGCTACGCTGTAAATACTAGTAAGATATGTTGGCGACCTTTATTGCCTCAACGTGATTTAAAACCAATTGAAAGAGAAAAATATGGTTTTCTATTTAGTGCACATGTATCTACATATTCACTTTTCAAGGACAAAAGCGTATTTGAAGGTCAATTGTTCGAGTATTCATTATTATGTGCGCTCCATATAGATCTGTCATTTTAGCGCATTTATGAAAGTCTGCGTGCCCAGGATGACGTCATTTAGCCGTTAAATTTATACGTTATTGTAAGCAAATAGTAACGGATGAAATGACAGATATTATTAATACTCAAATTAGTGCTCAAGCATCAATTTCTTAAGCCACCGACGTACCACTCGCGTAATCCCTCGGAAGATTACGACGTCAGTTTGGTCGATTAACAACGAAATTCATTTGGTTTAGCAGGCACGTATTAACGCTCCCCTCGCAGCTTAGTGAACATATATACTAACGTTACTTAAGTGGACGATGATGAAACATTCGGCCGATGCGCAGGAGAATAACTTATGTACACAGTTGCGAAAGAAGTCATAAGTTGGATCCACAACCCGAGTGGTCAGTTTTTCTGAATCGACAAAAACTGCACGAGACACTCCCGGCAATGTACATTAGAGATGTGTAAGTATTGTTCGAGGCTAAATTTCCTGTATTCCAAATTTTACATGTATATAATAAGAAAAAATAAATAGTCATCTGCAAATTAAAAAAAAAATTAAAAAAAGAAACCCCTTTAATATACCAACGTTTATAACAGCCTACTTCAGTGTACATAAATAAATGATAACAATACACAGGAAATTATGTAATACTTCACCCGTTTGTGCTTAAAATAGCGCGGAATGGGCACCTGAGGTCTTCCTCCACATGTATATAATATAATTAAAAGCTTGACACACAAATAAAAAATAGAACTTATAAATCAAATATCAAAAGGAAGTTAAAACACAATCACACGTAACCAAAATTGAATTATTTCACGTCTTCTACATAATTAATTTAATACTGTACATGTATTATCATTTTCATCGAGTTCTTTTGGATGATATTTACACGGCCCAGCGCACTGTTAACTATACTTTCACAAAGAATACTTTAACAACAATATCGATTGGAGATTTTATTATATATAATACTGCAATTAGTATATTTAGGGTTATCATGTATTTGAAAGCGGTTAAATGATAATATTCGTAAGATGGGTTATAGGCAAATTTCGGCACTTTTTAGAGCAGGGATAATCTTTTTATCAGTTTCTCTAGTGATACAGTTACTAGTGGTAATTTTACCGTACTGGTATTTTAAAGAGTTTGCAGCAAGTGTAAATGTACACGGTGGATTGCTCTTCGCCTGTGCTAAGATTGGACACAACAAGCAGTGCGGTACGATAGAAAATCCTCAAGGTATATTGCTCTTCTTTTCCAAATTAAAGGCCCAATGTGCCTCAAAAATGCTTTATTTTTATTTCTCAAAAGAGTTTTATATTTTGGTGTCGAGTTATCTAGTTTCTAAAAGGTTATTCATTGGCCAATTACCTGTATCATATTTTGTTTCTGTTGCTTGTTTGAGAATTAGTACTGTCGTAGTGCTTAAGTATTTTGTATAGAAATCAAAATGCTACATCTTTTACATTTTGCTACTTCTATTACAAATAATTCAGCGCCATTTCCTTCAGGTAATATATAAGCACCTTAAATGCTCTAAAACCTTAACATTATTAAACTCATGTAGAAGGAAAAACTTAATTTGTTTTTGAGGTATAGATGTACCTTTAATCTAACTGATGTATTTCTAATATTGACATTTTCAAATCTTGTTTCGTGTATCCAATTCAATTTATGTATTACGATAACTTTCAGCTATTGATCTTAGCATGCCGACAGTTTAAAGGAATTGATTTGTGAGCTATAGGCATATTTTTTTCCCATTTACTTTAATAAAAGGTATGAAAATAGCATGGACCATACAATCTTTTCAACCCGTAACCTGCTTGTTGTTACATGATCTAGTATAATCTACCCATACAACCAATGCAGACCAAGATCAGTCGGCACATAATATGACCCATTCTGTCTGATAATGGTTAGTGAGGGGCAAGTGGTAAGTTCTGTTAGTCTGGTTCCCTGCCTACATTACCACTATAAGGGGAGGGAACTCCATACTAAATTATGGTCTGCTCTGATATTCAGTCAGTATAGTTGTTTGATTTTTTCTAAATATGATGCATGCTTTTGTCAAGATTGAAAAATGGACAATCCCATTTACAATTATATTTAGCTTTAATGAAGTTTAATTGGCAAATTTTGACCTATCCTATTATTGTAGAGCTTTGACATTTTAATCTTAGTTAAATGTATGTCTAGCGAAAACAAACAGTAGTTTTTTTTAAGTAAATTTGCTCCGAAATAAGGGCGTGCGTGGCCGGGTGGTTAAGGTCCTTGAAACCACTTGCTTCTCACCGCTATGGGTTCACATCCCACCTAGTACCTTCGGCGTTTTCATGTAAGGAAACTATCAATCAAGCTTGACGAACGCCGGTGGGGCTACTCAGGTGCCCATTTATGTTTAAAATGAAGCACTGAGGGGCACCTGAAGTCTTGCTCTACAAGAAAAGCTGGAAAGTAGTGCAAGTTTTTGTCACGAAAGACATTAATACTGAATGTTGAACACTAAAATGTTGCATAGTACTATCTTTTAACAATGATACGCAATATTTTGATTTCCCACTGTGTTGTAACCATACACGTTTTTTTTTTAATCTTATTTTAAGGTAAAATCATTTTTCAAAAATGCGGAAT
>NW_026866261.1:0-7985 GCF_026571515.1 Ruditapes philippinarum | reverse complement strand
GAACAGTACATCATCTGAACTGAACATAATGACCTCTACACCGAACAGTACATCATCTGAACTGAACATAATGACGGTATCACACAACAGTTTGTGTTCACTACTGAATATAATGACATCTGCACCGAACAGTACATCATCTGAACTGAACATAATGACCTCTGCACCGAACAGTATAACATAATGACCTCTGCACCGATAAGATCTGTTGATAGTGACACTAATTTTAGCTTTATTGCTTTATCTATTTTCTATTTTATCTTTTATATTTTATCTTTTTCATTTTTGTGCCCCCACGTTAGTGGCGGGCATTTAGATTTACCCTTGTTCGTCCGTCCGTCTGTCCGTCCGTCCTTCCGTCCGTCCGTCCGTCCGTTCACTTTTGTGTCGCACGTAACTCAAAAAGTATTTGACCTAGAGTCATGAAACTTTACAGGAATGTTGATCAGCATGTGTAGTTGTGCACCTGGGTATTTTTGTCTGGATATTTTTAGTATTTTTTCAGAGTTATTGCCCGTTGACTTAGTAAAATTTTGCAATTTTCAAACTTGTGTCGCATGTAACTCAAAAAGTATTTGACCTAGAGTCTTGAAACTTTACAGGAATGTTGATTCAGCATGTGTAGTTGTGCACCTGGGTATTTTCGTCTGGATGTTTTTAGTATTTTCAGAGTTATTGCCCTTGACTTAGTAAAAACTTTGCAATTTTCAACACGTGTCGCACGTTACTCAAAAAGTATTTGACCTAGAGTCATGTAACTTTACAGGAATATTGATCAGATGTGCAGTTGTGCACCAAACATTTTCGTCTGGATTTATTTAGTATTTTCAGAGTTATTGCCCTTGACTAAGAAATTTTTTGGCAATTTTCAACTTGTGTCGCATGTACATGTAACTCAAAAAGGATTTGACATAGTCATTAAACCTTATGGGCAGGTTGCTCAGCATATTTAGATTTGCACCTGGGGTTTCGCTTGTGGATTTATCCAGTATTTGTAGAGTTATTTCCCTTGACTTAGGAAAAAGATTGACAGAAACAGTGGCGCGGTGGGGGCACCCGTGTCCTATGGACACATTTCTAGTTTTACATATTACTTTACATATTAACATTAAATTATATCAAATTTTTATTTAACGTGTACAAAGCTATAAATAGGCTGCATGTAATATAAAAAATTATAGAATGCATTATGAAATAAAATATTACAAAATACCTGACAAAAAAAGGTAGACGAAAATGTTGTTTATTGGTCTATGAGCGAATTGCACATGCACGCGTTCAAATTATCGTATATTTTTGTTTGTAAATTGTAATTGTAATCTTTAAGTCACAATTTAAATTGTCGCTCTTTTCGTTTTCGTTGCTTTTCACGGTCTGTCGTTCCTCCTTTGGTTGGACAGTTTGGTGGTTTTTGTTGTCCAACTTTGTGTCATCTATTATAACGTTTGCTTACAATTGTTTTCTATATGAAAGCGTATTTGAAGTTTCTGGTTAATCTTTTGATTATATCATAATCTCTTCTTAGACAATAAAGACGTCTGCCTCTGCCAGACATTATCAATCAAATTTCTATGTTTGTATTTTAACTCTACTGAGGATGACACAAGTTAACAAGGAGGAACATGTACCGTGGTAAAAGTGAAACATAAATACATTTCCAAACTTTTCATGAAAATAAACATGAATATTGAGGCGTGCTGCTTTAAAAATCCTAATAATTGTATATTTATTAATTCCAGCCCATATACTTATCATATCTTTCAATAAAACTTATATATATGCTGTTTTGAAGAAAAAGTAAATATTTATACGTCAAAAATATACACAAGATAAAAAAAATGTGTTAGAAAAAATCGCACATCCTCCAAATCACCTTGCAATTGATTCTATTTCCAATATTTTTACATTATCCTTTTGTCAACAGGCGACACGAGTCATCTATTAGACATATATTACTGGTACTTATTATATATTTTCATCATTTTTTTTCTTTTTCAACAATTTCAAACTTCATCTTCAATATACAAACACACTATGTGAAAAAATTTAAACTATCGCCGTTTTATTTATTTTAAATTATTTACAAAATATTTCAACAAATTCAAGCGTGGCACTCAGCTCTGTCGTATTAAAATGCGAGGCGCTATGAATGTGAGAACCCCCGCATTATCCCGAATGACTCCGATTATAGCAAGGCTGGTTCAAAGCGCATTTATATACAGCATATCTGAGAGTCATTTTGTTTTCAAAAAAACGTATATTTACTTTCATTGATATATATATAACAACTATATATGAATTAGGATTAACAAAATATATATTTCATTTGTATTTTTAGGCGTTTGGAGCTCAACTCCTAAGTGTCTGTGACTTTAACGTTAAAAAAAAGACATAAATGATATCGGGTCCACCGCACTGCGTTGCAATCGAATCCACTGCCGTCTGCGTTGTAATCAATTTTTGTCAATTCTTATATGAAAATGGTAATATCAATTTCCAAAAGTTCCAAAATATGGTTGTTTTATGTAATTATCATACATACGGTGCGATTGCCAGTGTATCTAGGGATAGTTTTGAGTACATTTGTAGTGTTATAAACAAAATTAGGCAAAAGTGGCGACCCCTCGTCAAACTGTACAGAAGTGTTTGCATACCTGGTCATGATTTGCACCCCATGCGTGTAATAAGTTGGAAGAGTACATATGTGGGCTCCAGTCTCACTAGTGTTATCAGTAAAACATAAAAACATGATGTACAAATAAGTCATAAACTTAACCGACACCAGCAAAAAAACTATCCGATAGCCATGTTTTTTCCACCGCTTCTGCGACGAATTCTCCATCGCCGCACCGGTTAGACCCACCGCTTCTGCGAAAGCTATGGCCAGTGTGATTCTATATGGTTAGCAAATTTAACGCTCTTTACATTCAGGCGAGAAAATGCTGACCAGTTAAACATATACACATGTAGTAGAATCTGCTGACCAGTTAGATATATAGGGAAACTGCTGACCAGTTAGAAATATAGAAAAAAAATATATTTTGTCGTGAAAATTTTAATTCATTTTATAATGTACGAAATTCAATATATTGTATAAAATTTTGTCGACATTTAATTAAGTTAAAACCACTGCTGACTTATTTAATATTAATTCAAATTGCAATTATTGCTTTTGAAAATACATTTTTTTCCGTTACAAGATTTTTCTATTGAAATATCACTAACAAGAGATTTTGATAAAACTCATAACATCATAATTCTTTATAAAACATTAATTCAAATTTTTGCATATCTTTAGAGGTATAAAAAGCTGTTTAATATATCCTTTAAAAATCACGGATTTATATTACATGTAGTAATGTAAATCCGTGTTAAAATGTATGATATTATGGTACTTTAAATGTATATATTAATTTAGTTTATAAACATAGTCATATAAATGCAAAAATTAAAAATATAATTAAAAGAATAAAAGTAATTTCCCATCTTTTTATTACCCCCTACGGCGTGTTTATATAACTTCACACCTTCAATGTTTCCCTTCTTTGTGTAACTGGTCAGCATTTTCCGATAATCCTTTTTTATTTAACTGGTCAGCAGTTTCCTATATATCTATATCGTCAGCTAATTCGTCAGCAGTTTAGTGCGACCCCTTCCATGATCGCACCGTTTGTCGGTGAGTTAGTAAATTCTGACCAAGCACCGGTAGACGCACGACAATGCGATACGATATTATTCCAAATGTCGCTTCGCATTGTCGAGTGTCGCTTCGCGTTGTCGAGTATCGCTTCGCGTTGTCGAGTGTCGCTTCGCATTGTCGAGTGTCGCTTCGCAATGTTGAGCGTCGCGGTGTAAAAAATCATAAAAATAACGCGACATTTACTCGACATTTTAAAAATGTCGCTTCGCGATGTCGAGTGTCACTTTGCATTGTCGAGCGTCGTATCGCATTGTCGCGTTGTCGTTTCGCATTGTCGAGTGTCGTGGTATGCACTTCTACCAACCTCGACACTCGACAATGCGAAGTGACAATGCGACAACGCGAAGTGACATTGCGACAACGCGAAGTGACATCGCGACAACGCGAAGCGACGCTCGACAATGCGAAGCGACACTCGACAACGCGAAGCGACATTTCTTAAATGTCGCCCTTTTTTACCGCGACATTTCTAGGCGACAGTGCGACATATCGTTTGACACTGTCGAGCGTCGCTTCGCATTGTCGCATATCGCTTCGCGTTGTCGAGCGTCGCTTCGCATTGTCGCGATGTCACTTCGCATTGTCGTGTGTCTACCCTTAAACGCGACGGACGACATTCTAAATGGCACGATAAGGACACCGTAAAATCCCGATGATTACAACTGCATAAATTCACGATTTCAAGGTGGAGGAAGACATCAGGTACAAATGCATTATTTCAGGCATTAATCGGCACCTGAGGAGAACTATTCCTAAGCTAGCTGGATGGCTTCCTCACATGGAAGAATCGGCCGTCCGTGGGCGCATGGTTAAGGTCGTTGACTTAAAACCACTTGCCACCATCGGTTGGTTGTTGTGGATTTTCGTATTTTTTTCTTTTATGAAATTTACTAAATTTCTAAAATGATTTTAAATAGGTTCGAATCCCGACAGGAACTTTTGATCCAGTTGAAATCGTGAATTCATGAATTTGTTAAATTAGAATCACTTAGTTCAAAACGTGAACTTAAATTCATGGAGTTAAAACGTTGAAATCACGAATTTCATGAATTTATGACGTTGAAATCGTAAGTTTATGAAGTTGATGCCGTTATTTTCGTGAATTTATGACTTCAATATGTTGAAATTTTGAATTCGTTAATTTGAAATCCTACCTGTGTTTTTAGTAATGAGAGGTACCTTTTTCATTTTAGTAGATCAGGCTACAAAACATGTTTGACTATTTATTCTATCACAAATAGACCAAAGGCCCACTCCCCATTTTAAATATTTTATAAATAAAGTAAATTTTATATAAAAAAAAGATACACCTATTAAGATAATAATTATAGCAACAAAAGTTTTTTTTCAGTTTTATATCTGATTATTCTTCTTCATATTCACGCAAAGAAGAACACAACATTTTAGCTTAAAAAGTGAGCTGTTTTGTTATAATGTAAAGTATGCTTATTTTAGGTTCGCATGACGGCAGCTACAGCACAAATGCTCCACCTCCAGTCGGCAGAACTGATGGATAAATTTTCAGTCACCTCAGCGCATATAGTCGAAACTATGATACCTATTATTTTAGATGCTGTTTTGGACCTAAAGGTAATGTATGGAGACCTAGCCACGACCTCTTTACCCAATTTTCCGCTGTCAAGTGAAATTGAATTGGTACATTTCAAAAAAGATTGACTATTGTAATGGTGATTTACCAATCATTGATGATACAATACATTTTTTTAGAAAACGACTGCCCCTCTCTTTTTAAGAATTGAATATTACCGTTAAATATACTGAATGATAGTAACAGGATTATTGATAACTGTGTCATAGTTAAATATAAAACCCAGGACCCTCGGAATACCGCTCTGCGGCTCTACCGCATCACCGCTTACACATTTTTCCCCTAAATAGAGAGCAGTTCTGAACCGTGACATTCTTCCCTGCAAATATTGAAATTCGTCATCGAATTTCCAAAGGTTACAGAGCAATGTGAAATTAACTTTGAGCTATACTAGTATTCAGTCACGGTTCCACGTTGAGCGCCAAATATCACAGGGTAAGAAAAATGTGCAGTCTTACCGGGACTCGTACCGGGGACCATCGAAACATGTTCCGCGGCTGTACAAACTGAGCTATCCGGCCGCTTAAACATTTTCCCCTCTAAATAGTGAACAGTTCTGAACCGTGTCTTACCGCACATATTTAACAGATTAAGGATTGAAAGGCTATTTTTGTAGGACGAAGAGCTCGTAAAAGATGCTTTAGAAATGATAATAGAACAAGCTGAGGAGATGAAACAAGAAGCCGAAAAAATGAGAGACGGGTATGAATAGTTAATGCGGTAACATTAACCTCTTATATATGATAATTTATGGTCAACATTTGGAATTCTATCATCTATGGTATTTAAGATATATAGCTTATGGTAACATTTACGTTGATAATATACTAGTAGTTTATGATAACATTTACATTTTATATCATATAATGTATGATTAAATTTAATCCTTATGAAAAACAGTTCTTGGTAACATTTACATATTTTATGTTAAGACCGTGATTTTTTATTTATATATTCGTATTCTACTTCTAAAATGTCTGACAGTTACAAAGACGCCTATACAGGTCTTCAAGAAAATATTGGTGATGTGCTTATTGGAACCAGCATGTTGACAACGAAAAGAAACGTCTTAAGGAAGATATGGAAACCGAAAAAAAATAATTTACGAGCTGCTAAACGGGGACACAAGAGGAATTGGACGAGGAAAAGCAGGCAATCGATAACAATCTAGAAATGTTACAATCAGATAGAGCAATGTTTAGAGAACAAGCCGGTAAGTTAAGTTAAATGACGTTACAATTATAGGAAACTAATATTTGTCATTTGTTACATGTAAGAGAAACCATGGTTTCCCTAATTCCCTTGTAACCAAATGGTTAGCCGAATAGGTAGAGAGTTGGACTGTGAATTAGGCGATACAGGTTCGATTCCAAGACAGTACAGGTCACTTCCACTGTGATTGATTATGAAATCCTTTCTACGGTCATTCGAACTGTTTCTCGGCTCTGGCATGTATTCCTTGTGACAGTGAATGTAATTTGAATATATTTTCACCTACTAATGTATGGAAAGTAACCTCATGGCGAACTCATTTCGATTCGACGAGCTGATGTTTTTCACATTATTACATGATCCTTAATGCATTTACAATACAGAATTTAGGCATGCATTTATAATCTTTTTAAGGAATGGCTGGTGGAAACATGGCAGCTAATGGTAACGATGGATTCATTGAAGGTATGAAAGTAGGAGCATCAGTCGGCGGCGGTCTCGGAGCATTTGTAGGCGGAGTTTTAGGCGGGATAAGTGATCTTTTTAATCGAGACAAACGGATGGAAGAGGTATACATTGATGAAAAAGGGTCTTCTGTGGTTTATCAATGCCATTATATATGTTTCAGTCACAGCTAATGGCATTGTGACCACATTCGTGCAACCCCACATGCACATTACTATGTATGCAGCCGGTCCACGATGATGATGATGTCATTATCATCGATTGGGACGATTGGAGCTCCGACCTTGGATGACCCGGTGTTCAAACCTCCAGCTTGGGTCCAGCAAGAAGAAGTGGGCTATGCTCGAGTACTGCCCTGTCTGTTGAGGTACTCACACCTACAGCGAGTGCCATTTAAAACGAAATATGCCAACAAACGGCATGTGCTGACCATAGTGTGTTTAATTGTTATAATTTTTGTTTCATGGTAAAGAGGATATATAACGCATTAATATAGCGTTTGTTATATGAACTTTTAATAAAATATTATTTAATCCGGGTATTCTTTGGATCATCACTCGTAATATTATTAAGATTGTTATTTAAAAGTGTGATTTTTTTCCCTAACACTTTCCAGTTCAAAGTATTGATGGGAGCATACATGGAGGCACAGCGGGCGGTTGAGCGTGGTTTTGACAGGAAAAGGAATGTTTTAAGTCGAATCCATGAGCAGCGTACACACTTGCATATAAACATTTAGGCGATTTAAAAAGTTAGCAATACAAGACGGTAACTAGCATACTGATTTTAAAGAAAATTTTCTTTAACGTAGGCGATTCGTAACAATACTTTTCTTGAATGAATTTCTCGAGATATTTGAACGAAAATATGAAACGGAAAGTGAATAACCACTGCCAAAACAGCACAGATTCATGTCAGCTTGCACGCCCTGTTAGGTCTGGCCATGTTCTTTAATGTTAATAGCTCTTTGTATTTTGATATCGAAATCCATTTTAAATG
>NW_026866260.1:0-128408 GCF_026571515.1 Ruditapes philippinarum | reverse complement strand
ACGGTGAGCTAAAAATGGGAAAAAAAATCAGGACTTAAATTTTGCAGTGATTTATTAAATGGAAAGAATAACTGTCTAGGATGGCATCTTCAAACATTTAAGAACCATAACAGTGAAAAAGTCCTTCATTTTCAAAGATTTTAGAAATTGTTATTTAATATTTCTATATTTTGTAATTTCCAATTGGGATTTTTTTCTTGTGTATTGGGAAAATAATATACTATTTTCAATTGGGAATATGACCGAATATCGGCAATAAAATAAGCCAAAAAAAAATCCCTGACTGACATTGGTGGGGTTTAAAGAATGACTTATTAAGCACTGATGTAAACACAAAACAATACAGTCTGACATGCAAGTTTAAATTGTTGAAAATTTGATAAAAATATTCTTGAATAATAACGTGAAAAATTGTTTTCTAATCTTTTTTATTTTGTTTCATAACTTTTAAACATTAGCAAGAGTAGGGTGTGAAATAGAACAATGTTTTACAAAAATTGGCAGCATAGTAATGTCTACTTGGTACTTGAGCATTCCTCATTATGATGAGAGAAAATTTACCACTCAGGCCTACAGCCTTTATGTCAATTCCTATGCTTCAAAACTCTAAACCGGTATTAAATAGTCGATAAACATTGCTGAAATGTTATTATTTCTTAAGTTACCTGTAATAATTTATTATATTCTCAACAAATCATTCTGTGTATGCATATTCAGTTTGATTAGGCCTAAAATAAAATGAGCCGTGTCATGACAAAACCAACATAATGGGTTTGCTACCAGCATGGATCCTGATCAGACTGCGCGGATGCTATCAGTTTCTCTACTTGTAATAGGGTTTGTAAGCGAACAGCATGGATCCTGATCAGACTGCGCGGTCTGGATCCATGCTGGTCGCAAACCCATTATGTTGGTTTTGTCATGACACGGCTCAAATATTGCTCCCACAGCCTACCCACAAAAATTACAGCTACCCAAAAAATCTTATTGCCTAGCAAAAAAGAATTTTTTTTGTATTATGGAAGCAGATGGTGCCAACATATTTATATTAGTCTCATGTTTTTAACTATAAAGACATGTTGAATAAAATATCGTTCTAACCTTTTAACAGATGCTTAACATTCACAATTTGTTTTAAACTCCATATAACCAACCTTACCAAAATACAAAGATAATTTTAAGGCTTGCTGATGGATACATGGATTAATAGCTTGATATTTAAAATTTTTGGAACCTATACAGAAGTTATTGGACAACCCTTTATTCAATACCTGGTATTATCCGAAGTAGATCAGCAGTCCAATTTTATCTCTATATTATTAGTTATAAAGAATGTTGACAGGTTATATGGCCCTATATAAACGGTTGTTTGGAAATATAACCCAAGCCACTAGGCGAGGGTTATATTGCAAACAACCGTTAATATTTGGCCATATAACCTGTCCTGAATATTTATAAGGAATTTATAATACTGCAAACTTCTTTTTTAGAGAAAAATGTGAGATTTCTTTATCAATTGACAGCAGCCGTGTATATAAACGTCACGATTATCCAACAAAAATTGACGTTACAAACGTGCAGTATTATATAAATCAATATAAATACAAACATATTATTCCAAATGCATTAACTGAATACCTCTTTTTTTTTAAGTTAAACTTTGGTCTGATTTTACAATTATGAAAGAAATTCACAGCCTGACAAACTGACACTGATCCATCGCTGACCGGGACTAGTGAAAAATTTTCTAACAACCGCATGTGTGTATTTAGACAATGTTGTTTTCATAAATTTCTTTATTACCAAAAATCACCTGCAATCCAGTTATTTCTTATTTAATTATTGGACGGTTAAACGCATTCAATTTACTAATTTTTATTAAAGAATGAAAGTAAACAATTGAAATAGAGAAATCAATAAACAAGCAAATACTACCATGTTTTTGTATATGAATACCAAAAAATTTCTTTTTCTATTTCAAATCAGTGCATTATGTCCACTAACAATAGATATTTTAATAATGAATATGCATCATATTTATGATTAAAACTCTACACTGTGTAATTATTACTGTAAATGCTTGAAGATGACAGTCATAATTTTCATGTAACTACATGTTCTACATAAATTATTATGGAGAATAAAATGCAAATATTTGCCAATAAAACTTTATTTTATACACATCTTTTGTTGTTCATTTTTTCGACTGACTAATGGAAACAAGTGTGTTGTAAACGGTACATTTGCTATGATTGGCATATGACCAAAAGTTGAATATTTGTTGTCATCGCTATATTGGTATTTTGATTATTCAAATCCATCAATTATTGAAAGTAAATTTTCAATCTAAAGAAATTCGAAACATCAAGGATGGACTGTATTTTATTATAAACACTGTGTCCCGACTTGTTATATATAATGAGACGTACCTGTGACATCCTTGAGTAGTTTATTTTAATCGATACACTGTTTCCATCTCTCTCCACACTGGAGCAACTCCAAATCTGACAAATCTTCACCAATGTCACACAACCATCCACATTCCAACATAAATCCATCAACACAACTTCCGACATCAATCTTGCCAACATGTTGCAAGGGTTTTCTGAAATATCTCTGGGGTTAACAGAACAACATTGCATTCTCTAAAAGTCACAGTATAATCTATACAATATTTCCATTAAGCAGATACAATTCTACATTCTATTTTGGTGACTGTCCAGCTTTAAAGGTAGAGGAAAATGTGCTTTAATGGCATTGTTTCGGACAAAGACAGACACCTTTTAAGAGTAGAACCATCAACTTCCCAATACATAGCTAGTAAGAAAACAAGAAATGGAAATGGTTTTATTGAGACTTACTTGGGACAAAGACAGACACCTTTTAAGAGTAGAACCACCAACTTTCCAATACATAGCTGGTTAGAAAACTAGAAATGGAAATGCATTTATTGAGACTTACTTGTGACTTCAAAAGCAAATTTTACCTGACCATACAAAGTGTTCATCTCTCTCCACACTGAAACAACTTCCAATCTTACAAATCTGCCAGCCCAGAGGTGTAAAAAGCTATTCCATACCATATCCTTCTTGCGAGTATAAAGTCGCTGGACCTCTCGAAGAATTGATAGTCTCGATCAACTTCCACCATGCATGTCAAGTACTTCATTACTCTGTCACAGGTGTGCTTTTACCATCCATTTCCTGACATCTATCCATCATCACATTTAATGCCACTTAAGCCATTCAGACTCCATGGTCTATAGGTTTACTGAAAAGTCACTGGGTTAACAAAACAACATTCCAATCTCAAAATGTTAACATTGACCATATTT
Source organism: Ruditapes philippinarum (assembly GCF_026571515.1). Taxonomy (NCBI): domain Eukaryota; kingdom Metazoa; phylum Mollusca; class Bivalvia; order Venerida; family Veneridae; genus Ruditapes; species Ruditapes philippinarum. The sequence continues at coordinate 125,074 of NW_026866260.1, read as the reverse complement.
TACTAGAGTAAAGCAACCAACATTCCAGTCTACCTAGTTATAGACTTTTAAGCTACAAAAGACAATTCCAATCTACTGAATGTGTTACTGATTTATTAAGCTATTGAAAAATTGAGTCTCCATACATGTTGCACTCCACCTGTCCTGTGACTTACACAAATTCAAAATAGATAATTTACCAATGCTCCATCATGTCACTTTCCAGCACAATCACACTTCACCAATGTCATAAAAATCACTTCGCCAATATCACACAGCCACACACATTCCGACATAAATCCAGCCAACATGTTGCAAGGGTTCACTGAAATGTCACTGGGGTTAACAGAACAACATTGCAATCTCAAAAAGTAACAATGTTACCTAAGCAATTTTTCTATTTAACAGATACAATTCTACATTCTATTTTGGTGACTGTCAAGCTTTCAAGGTAGAGGAAAATGTGCCTTAATGACATTGTTCCGGACAAAGACAAGACACCTTTTAAGAGTAGAACCACCAACTTTCCAATACATAGCTAGTTAGAAAACAAGAAATGGAAATGGCTTTATTGAGACTTACTTGGGACAAAGACAGACACCTTTTAAGAGTAGAACCACCAACTTTCCAATACATAGCTAGTTAGAAAACTAGAAATGGAAATGCCTTTATTGAGACTTACTTGTGACTTCAAAAGCAAATTTTACCTGACCATACAAAGTGTTCATCTCTCTCCACACTGAAACAACTTCCAATCTTACAAATCTGCCAGCCCAGAGGTGTAGAAAGCTATTCCATACCATATCCTTCTTGCGAGTATAAAGTCGCTGGACCTCTCGAAGAATTGATAGTCTCGATCAACTTCCACCATGCATGTCAAGTACTTCATTACTCTTGTCACAGGTGTGCTTTTACCATCCATTTCCTGACATCTATCCATCATCAAATTTAATGCCACTTAAGCCATTCAGACTCCATGGTCTATAGGTTTACTGAAAAGTCACTGGGTTAACAAAACAACATTCCAATCTCAAAATGTTAACATTGACCATATCTTAACAAACCCTTAGCTAAACTAGAAACAATTGTTTAGTTGATTGTCAAGTCATATGGCGAGTGGCCGACCTCCTTTATTGGTAGGAAAAATGCCCCAAATGTTCATTGTTTCAGGCAAGGGCTGGTACCAAGCAGATTATAGAAACCAATAATCCAGTTTACCTAGTTATAGACTTTAAATCTACAAAAGACAATTCCAATCTACAGAATGTGTAACTGATTTATTACTAAGCTATTGAAAAATTGAGCCTCCATACATGTTGCACTCCAGCTGTCCTGTGACTAACACAAATTCAAAATAGATAATTTACCAATGCTCCATCATGTCACTTTCCAGCACAATCACACTTCACCAATGTCATAAAAATCACTTCGCCAATGTCACACAGCCACATACATTCCGACATAAATCCAGCCAACATGTTGCAAGGGTTCACTGAAATGTCACTGGGGTTAACAGAACAACATTGCAATCTCAAAAAGTAACAATGTAACCTAAGCATTTTTTCTATTAAACAGATACAATTCTATGTTCTATTTTGGTGACTGTCCAGCTTTAAAGGTAGAGGAAAATGTGCCTTAATGACATTGTTCCCGACAAAGACAAGACACCTTTTAAGAGTAGAACCACCAACTTTCCAATACATAGCTAGTTAGAAAACAAGAAATGGAAATGGCTTTATTGAGACTTACTTGGGACAAAGACAGACACCTTTGAAGAGTAGAACCACCAACTTTCCAATACATAGCTAGTTAGAAAACTAGAAATGGAAATGCATTTATTGAGACTTACTTGTGACTTCAAAAGCAAATTTTACCGACCATACAAAGTGTTCATCTCTCTCCACACTGAAACAACTTCCAATCTTACAAATCTGCCAGCCCAGAGGTGTAGAAAGCTATTCCATACCATATCCTTCTTGCGAGTATAAAGTCGCTGGACCTCTCGAAGAATTGATAGTCTCGATCAACTTCCACCATGCATGTCAAGTACTTCATTACTCTGTCACAGGTGTGCTTTTTACCATCCATTTCATGACATCTATCCATCATCACATTTAATGCCACTTAAGCCCTTCAGACTCCATGGTCTATAGGTTTACTGAAAAGTCACTGGGTTAACAAAAAAACATTCCAATCTCAAAATGTTAACATTGACCATATCTTAAACAAACCCTTAGCTAACCTAGAAACAATTGTTTAGTTGGTTGTAAAGTCATATGGCGACTGGCCGGCCTCCTTTATTGGTAGGAAAAAAGCCCCAAATGTTCATTATTTCAGGCAAGGGCTGGTACCAAACAGATTATAGCAACCAATATTCCAGTCTACCTAGTTATAGACTTTAAATCTACAAAAGACAATTCCAATCTACTGAATGTGTAACTGATTTATTACTAAACTATTGAAAAATTGAGCCTCCATACATGTTGCACTCCAGCTGTCCTATGACTTACACAAATTCAAAATAGATCATTTACCAATGCTCCATCATGTCACTTTCCAGCACAATCTCACTTCACCAATGTCATAAAAATCACTTCGCCAATGTCACACAGCCACACACATTCCAACATAAATCCAGCCAACATGTTGCAAGGGTTCACTGAAATGTCACTGGGGTTAACAGAACAACATTGCAATCTCAAAAAGTAACAATGTAACCTAAGCATTTTTTCTATTAAACAGATACAATTCTATGTTCTATTTTGGTGACTGTCAAGCTTTAAAGGTAGAGGAAAATGTGCCTTAATGACATTGTTCCGGACAAAGACAAGACACCTTTTAAGAGTAGAACCACCAACTTTCCAATACATAGCTAGTTAGAAAACAAGAAATGGAAATGGCTTTATTAAGACTTACTTGGGACAAAGACAGACACCTTTTAAGAGTAGAACCATCAACTTTCCAATACATAGCTAGTTAGAAATCAGGTAATGGAAATGGCTTTATTGAGACTTGCTTGGGACAAAGACAGACACCTTTTAAGAGTAGAACCACCAACTTTTCAATACATAGCTAGTTAGAAAACTAGAAATGGAAATGCCTTTATTGAGACTTACTTGTGACTTCAAAAGCAAATTTTACCGACCATACAAAGTGTTCATCTCTCTCCACACTGAAACAACTTCCAATCTTACAAATCTGCCAGCCCAGAGGTGTAGAAAGCTATTCCATACCATATCCTTCTTGCGAGTATAAAGTCGCTGGACCTCTCGAAGAATTGATAGTCTCGATCAACTTCCACCATGCATGTCAAGTACTTCATTACTCTGTCACAGGTGTGCTTTTTACCATCCATTTCCTGACATCTATCCATCATCACATTTAATGCCACTTAAGCCATTCAGACTCCATGGTCTATAGGTTTACTGAAAAGTCACTGGGTTAACAAAACAACATTCCAATCTCAAAATGTTAACATTGACCATATCTTAAACAAACCCTTAGCTAAACTAGAAACAATTGTTTAGTTGATTGTCAAGTCATATGGCGACTGGCCGGCCTCCTTTATTGGTAGAAAATTGCCTCAAATGTTGATTGTTTCAGGCAAGGGCTGGTACCAAACAGATTATAGCAACAAATATTCCAGTCTACTTAGTTATAGACTTTAAATCTACAAAAGACAATTCCAATCTACTGAATGTGTAACTGATTTATTACTAAGCTATTGAAAAATTGAGCCTCTATACATGTTGCACTCCGGCTGTCCTGTGACTTACACAAATTCAAAATAGATAATTTACCAATGCTCCATCATGTCACTTTCCAGCACAATCACACTTCACCAATGTCATAAAAATCACTTCACCAATGTCACACAGCCACACACATTCCGACATAAATCCAGCCAACATGTTGCAAGGGTTCACTGAAAAGTCACTGGGTTAACAAAACAGCATTGCAATCTCAAAAAGTAACAATGTAACCTAAGCAATTTTTCTATTAAACAGATACAATTCTACATTCTATTTTGGTGACTGTCAAGCTTTAAAGGTAGAGGAAAATGTGCCTGAAAGACATTGTTCGGACAAAGTCAGACACCTCTTAAGAGTAGAACCACCAACTTTCCAATACATAGCTAGTTAGAAAACTAGAAATGAAAATGCCTTTATTGAGACTTACTTGTGACTTCAAAAGCAAATTTTACCTGACCATACAAAGTGTTCATCTCTCTCCACACTGAAACAACTTCCAATCTTACAAATCTGCCAGCCCAGAGGTGTAGAAAGCTATTCCATACCATATCCTTCTTGCGAGTATAAAGTCGCTGGACCTCTCGAAGAATTGATAGTCTCGATCAACTTCCACCATGCATGTCAAGTACTTCATTACTCTGTCACAGGTGTGCTTTTACCATCCATTTCCTGACATCTATCCATCATCACATTTAATGCCACTTAAGCCATTCAGACTCCATGGTCTATAGGTTTACTGAAAAGTCACTGGGTTAACAAAACAACATTCCAATCTCAAAATGTTAACATTGATCATATCTTAAACAAACCCTTAGCTAAACTAGAAACAATTGTTTAGTTGATTGTCAAGTCATATGGCGACTGGCCGGCCTCCTTTATTGGTAGGAAAAATGCCCCAAATGTTGATTGTTTCAGGCAAGGGCTGGTACCAAGCAGATTATAGCAACCAATATTCCAGTCTACCTAGTTATAGACTTTAAATCTACAAAAGACAATTCCAATCTACTGAATTATTATTATTATTATATACCACATTTCTATAGCACTCTTTTCATAAATAATAAATGTTCAAGAGTGCTTTACATAAATCCGATAAAACATAATCATATATATATATATAAGACATAATGTACAACATTAATTAAGTAAACCTATTAAACAATAATGATAATCTAAAACCAGTAAAGGATGGTAAGAAATACAGACACATTTAGTTTAAAATCAAGGCACAATTAAAATTAACACTGATAATATAGCAAAAGTAGTACATGTATGATGATTTATGAACTAACGTCCATAGAACTTTATGAAATAATGTGTTTTGAGAGCTCTCTTAAAACATGGCAAGGTATTACAGTCTCTAACGTCAGGTGGTAACGCGTTCCATAATTTCGCTGCGGCTAGCCGCATGTGTAACTGATTTATTACTAAGCTATTGAAAATATGAGTCTCCATACATGTTGCACTCCAGCTGTCCTGTGACTTACACAAATTCAAAATAGATAATTTACCAATGCTCCATCATGTCACTTTCCAGCACAATCACACTTCACCAATGTCATAAAAATCACTTCACCAATGTCACACAGCCACACACATTCCGACATAAATCCAGCCAACATGTTGCAAGGGTTCACTGAAATGTCACTGGGGTTAACAGAACAACATTGCAATCTCAAAATGTTAACATTGGCCAAGCAGATTATAGCAACCAATATTCCAGTCTACCAAGTTATAGACTTTAAATCTACAAAAGACAATTCCAATCTACTGAATGTGTAACTGATTTATTACTAAGCTATTGAAAAATTGAGCCTCCATACATGTTGCACTCCAGCTGTCCTGTGACTTACACAAATTCAAAATAGATAATTTACCAATGCTCCATCATGTCACTTTCCAGCACAATCACACTTCACCAATGTCACACAGCCACAGTGACACACATTCCGACATAAATCCAGCCAACATGTTGCAAGGGTTCACTGAAATGTCACTGGGGTTAACAAAACAACATTGCAATCTCAAAAAGTAACAATGTAACCTAAGCAATTTTTCTATTAAACAGATACAATTCTACATTCTATTTTGGTGACTGTCAAGCTTTAAAGGTAGAGTAAAATATGCTTTAATGACATTGTTTCGGACAAAGACAGACACCTTTTAAGAGTAGAACCACCAACTTTCCAAAACATAGCTAGCTAGAAATCAGGAAATGGAAATGGCTTTATTGAGACTTACTTGGGACAAAGACAGACACCTTTTAAGAGTAGAACCACCAACTTTCCAATACATAGCTAGTTAGAAAACTAGAATTGGAAATGCCTTTATTGAGACTTACTTGCGACTTCAAAAGCAATTTTTACCTGACCATACAAAGTGTTCATCTCTCTCCACACTGAAACAACTTCCAATCTTACAAATCTGCCAGCCCAGAAGTGTAGAAAGCTATTCCATACCATATCCTTCTTGCGAGTATAAAGTCGCTGGACCTCTCGAAGAATTGATAGTCTCGATCAACTTCCACCATGCATGTCAAGTTCTTCATTACTCTGTCATTGTCCACTTTCTGACATCTATCCATCATCACATTTGATGCAACTCCTCGGTCTGAAAGATCACAGGGGTAACAAAACAACATTCTAATCTCATAATTTTAACATCTACAATATTTTTACAAATAACTTTCCAACTAAACAGACAACTACTTGTTATTTAATGGTTTAAAGTTATGTGGCAGATGAAAATATACCATAAAAGTGCAAGGAGTAGCAAACTGACATTATGAAAAGAACCACTGACGTTCCAGTCTAGCTAGCTATAGACAATCAACTGTAATTCTCAACTGAATAAAATAATCTTTTTAAAATCGGGTCTTATCTTAATGAAAATCCATTTAAATCAAGTAAAATATAGTAAAATACTCAATTATACCTGAAATTGTTCACCAATTTACACAACACAAATTACCAAATTGTGTACAAAAAAAAAATACTATGACAAAATCCTTAAAATAAAGTAATGTTTAGTAAAATACCCAATTGCTCCATCATGCCTCATTCCAACACATACACAGCCATCATCATATTTGGTGCAACTCCATGGTCTGAAAGATCACATCCATCATCATATTTGGTGCAACTCCATGGACTGAAAGATCACATCCATCATCATATTTGGTGCAACTCCATGGACTGAAAGATCACATCCATCATCATATTTGGTGCAACTCCATGGTCTGAAAGATCACATCCATCATCATATTTGGTGCAACTCCATGGACTGAAAGATCACATCCATCATCACATTTGATGCAACTCCATGGTCTGAAAGATCACATCCATCATCACATTTGATGCAACTCCATGGTCTGCAAGATAACATCCATCATCACATTTGATGCAACTCCATGGTCTGCAAGATCACATCCATCATCACATTTAATGCAACTCCATGGTCTGAAAGATCATAGGGATAACAAAACAACATTCCAATCTCGTAATTTTAACATCTACAATATCTTTTTTTTTTGGGGGGGGGGGGGGGGGGGGGGGGGGGGGGGATTTACGTCACATCGACACAGTATAGGTCATATTTGCGACGTTCCAGCTTTACTGGTGGAGGAAGACCTCAGGTGCCTTTCTGTGCATTATTTCAGGCACGAACGGGCACCTGAGTCCCTGTCGGGATTCGAACCCACAGCGGTGAGGGGCAAGTGGTTTGAAGTCAACGACCTTAACCACTCGGCCACGGACGCCCCTAACATCTTCAATATCTTTACAAATTACTTTCCTACTAAACAGGTAACTATTTGAATTTTAATGGTTTTAAGTTATGTGGCATATGAAAATAAGTACCATTAAAGTGCAAAGAGGAGCAATTTGACATTATGAATAGAACCACTGACCTTCCAGTCTATATAGCTATAGACAATCAACTGAAATTCTCAACTGATTTAAATAATCTTCTTAAACTCAAATCTTTCTTAATGAAAAATCCATTGAAATCAAATAAAATATAGTAAAATACTCAATAATACCTGTAATTTTTTTTACAAATTTACACACAACACGAAATACCAAATTGTTTACAAAAAAGAGTTATTATGACAAAATTCTTAAAATCAAGTAACATATTAAAATTACCAATTGCTCCATCATGCCACATTCCAACACATAGACTTTGCCAATGTTACACAGCCATCCACATCTTCGTCTATCCACCACAATCAGGACCCTCCAACCTCTTCTATTCAAAGGGGTCTCCAGACACAAAATATTGGAATATAATTATATTATTATAATTCTATTATACAATTAGAAGAACCTGGCAACTTCCAAGTACTGTAGATCTACAAGTACAAAAAATATAGGTATTAAAACACAAACATATTAATTGATCAGTTTCATAATATGTACAAGACTTCTAAACTAAACTCTTAACTGTAATAAACATAGCATTAAAAGGAGTGGCTTATACATCAAACAACAGGTCTAAAGGGAATGGGGATTGGGTGAATGAATTAATACACATTATAGTTATTTCATAGTGGGTAGACAAATATTCATATCAAATACACTAGCATCAAATCAAATACAATACAGCACTATGGTTATGATTATAATAATGAAGAGAAATGACAAAAGTATAAATCAAAATTCGGCACGAGCTAACATCACGATTATATCTAAAAACGCGCGCGATTACACAAACTGAACCAGACTGGCATCTAAAAACATTGACCAGCATAAACACATTCCTATCAACTAAACTAAAACAATTTTATACATGAAAGAAATTTATAAACATTTTGACATTTTATATAGGAAGGGACAAAGGAGAGCACATTAGGGTTATAAAGGTGGGTGTGATAATTTTAATTAGGTATTATGCAATTTTAGAACATTTAAAATAGCAAGTAAACGCAGCGCGAAGCCAGGCAGAATCACATTTTAAAACAATTGGATGAGCACAGCCCAATTTCTAATTTCATAACATATCAACTAAAATAACACTAATACTATAAACATTTTGACAGGAAATGCCATGAAAAACAACAATTCAGTACCACTTTACATATCACTAAATTACTTTACTTCTATCACTAACAAGGCAAAAATTACATTTTATAACATTTTTTGGACTATCATAAACCCATTTCAACATCAACGTACTGTGTATATGTACAAATTACACAAAAATATATTTGTTAGTAAAGAGAGGTAGGAAATATATATGTATGCACCAAATTCGTACATGTATATACATCAGCACGCGGGAGATACATAAACAAAAACCGCCGATGTATAGAACGTCGCGCGGCTGGCCAGCTTGATCTAAAATCGACTTCTCAAACCCCTTTTCAAATCTCAAAAGATCAACTAAAATAACCTATGTATCATAATAAATGAACACTAACAGCTAAAAATAGCACATCATTTCTAATAGACAATTATCACGTGCAAATGTACGTACCTGGCTATAAAAATAAGCAGGTACACAACACAGGCCGGTAGCTGGAAAATAAATAAAGAATTTAATCGACACAATTCGTAAAAATCAACAAACTTACTTTCCTATCAGGGAACACCAGTCCTTCCATCTTCTCGGTACGACATTCCCACCAAAAATAATGTTGGCTGTTGATAAACACTCAAATGGTCACGTGATCTTAAATGTGTAAAGTGGAAAAATTTCCGGCACTCTCCGCCGTACTTCGGGAAAAAATTCGATTCTCTGACCTTTTCATTATTGAACAAAGGGGTGTCGAATGCATACTTAAGCAATGTGAAAGGGTACGATACGTGACAAATAACGTGGGTAAGAGTCGGTTTGCTTCATATATTTGTTGCATGTTGTACATTTTGTTCGAATAATAAAGTGCACGCGGAGCAGGCCATATACTTGTGTATGAGAAAGAGTTCTTTCTCTTTTCTATCACTAAAGATTGTGGAATGTTTGTTACAAGCCCTGTTTAACGAAAGATCCGTTGGACCACGGATTTATACTACAAAGTAATATAAATCCGTGGTTGGACATGGCAGTGCACAATGGCCTTCTTTATGTGTACCATCTTGCCGGAGTTTAGTATTAAGCTCGTATGTATGTGAAACATGTTGAATGAAAATTTAGCATCAAAGGGCATTTTCACCAGTACATTCCACCAGTTAGCCAGAAAATGAGAGAGAAAACCATATATTAAGACTTTATAATGATTTTATAAGAAATTTTTATAAAAACATAAACACCAACAAGAGGCTTTACTTTTATTTTACTACTAAACAATTTAAGCACAGTAGTGAAATTAACATATGAGCCGCGTCACGACAAAACCAACATAATGGGTTTGCGACCAGCATGGATCCAGACCAGCCTGCGCACCCGCGCAGTCTGATCAGGATTCATGCTGTTCGCTATCAGTTTCTCTACTTGTTATAGAGTTTGTAAGCGAACAGCATGGATCCTGATCAGACTGCGCGGATGCGCAGGCTGGTCTGGATCCATGCTGGTCGCAAGCCCATTATGTTGGTTTTGTCGTGACGCGGCTCAATTATTATATAGATTTTAAATTACAATATATACCAAACACAGTCGAATTTGTATCACCACGAAATTGTACACCCGAACAGCAAATTATCCGAATGGAAATACACATTATAGCTCCCTTATGTTTAAGTTCACTATTGCCTTGGATGTTTGTTCAAATCCAAAATGAAATTTTTAAAACTGTCAAATTCTTTTTTTTTTTGAACGCCCTTGGTTTTATCCTTAAACTAACAACGGCAAAATCTGTCTTTCTGCAACCGTGTAACGCATTCTAGATAGCCCACCCGTTGACGTTTTCTTTTTTCCTAACTGTCTCAGAACTCATTTCTTCAGAAATATTTATTGGAGTGAAACATTTAAGCGGATAAGTATAAAAAATTCAGTTATGATAAATACTTTACCTATTCAATACGAAGAAAACGTTCAAGTTGCAGACATAAACAGAAAATTCTATTTTGCATTTTCGATAAACTGCATAGAATTTGAAGTACATGTAATTTACTTCAGATATAAAAAGGACAGGAAATATACAGGGTGAATAAAAAACTTATAACAAACATTTAACATCAAAGGGAAGTTAATTCTTGGAATAAAGGTGACAAAATTATTTGAGTATTTATAAGTATAAGCAAGGGTAATGACGTCAGCAAGATCCTATTAAAATCAATTAAAGAAGATTGATGACGGTTAAAAGTTTGAAGTAATAATTACCACTGCCAAAATTTTCGAATCTTTTTCAGCGTACAGTAATCTTATCGTACCAAAACTCATCGTACAGATTAATTTTCGGACAACAAGACGTCAATAAATATCTTTGCACAAAAGCATTTGCTATGCAACGCTACAATGAGTATTTAGATAAGTTGCAAGTAGAACTTACATTCACGGTATGGGCTCTCATCATTTTTTCACCGACACAAAATCAGTTACATATAGTGGCACAAAGGTGACATTTATCTCGTGCGCACTTAGTAACTCGTGGCCACGACATAGTATCTCGTGGCCACGACTTAGCTATCTCGTAGCCACGACTTGGTAACTCGTGGCCACGACATAGTATCTCGTGCGCATGAGATAAACAAAAACACACATGTCACCTTTGTTCCACCGTAGTTACAGCCAACTTACCTTAAATATCCTTTTTACCATGGTTTCGAGATAATATGTGTAGGTCAGAGCCCCACATGGTCCACGTGAAATTTGCGATTTTGATAGTCAATGACTCTAGCAATATTATAAAAAATATACACACGCTGACGGGTGTAAACATGCTAAAATCCTCCATTACTCCGTATCGTACCTTTTCACCTCGCTTAAAAAGTATCGTTCGACACCCCCCTAATAATAATAATAGACTTAACCACGCAAATTGACGGTAGTGAAATTCACTCATCTGATAATTCGAATTGGACAGATTAGAGCCGTGTGGAGATTTATACACGAGGAAAGTATTCTAATAAACAGATCTCAACTTTGCCTACAGCAAAAGAAACATGTGATACATTGAATCGAAATTATTTGATTCAAATTACTTTGCATTGAATAGATCAGGTTATATTAAAGTAAAAGCTATTCCCACAGACACTTGGGGTTTGGAGCTCAAAACGCTTTTAAAATCCAAATAAAATGCGTATTTGTCAATCCCAGCACATGTACTGATCATATATATATATATAAAAAACTTAATATAAGCCGTTTTGAAAAAAATTCATATTTCAACATCTATAATAATACAGTATAGTGTATAGTATATAGTGTATTATTATAGATGTTGAAATATGCATTTTATTTGGATTTTAAAATATGCATTTTATTTGGATTTTAAAAGCGTTTTGAGCTCCAAACCCCAAGTGTCTGTGGCTATTCCCGCCAAAATTAAATCGCATCGTCGTGTTGCTGTGCGGCGACATCGCAATGTCAAAGGCGAATTCATGCTAGTTCTCCTAACATGATGTTGCATGACAAGGCAATGTCATTTCACTTTCAATCATTGAGGATTCTATCTTTACAGACATTTTACAAAAATATACTTTTTTTTATAAAAAACGCATGAATTCACCTTCAAAATGCGGTTAATAACAAGAGTATTTCTATTTGAAAGACCCAGTAATAACGCAGTTAACACGATTTCCGTATTTCCAAAATTTACAAGTTCGTCAGATTTTAAAATATGTTGTGCAAGTTTTGTAAATGCATGCCTTTGCGTCGAAAAACATGCTGTTGCATAAAACAAAATTGCATTGTGAATAGTATATAAAACAGTATTTTTCCATTGTCTTTTAAAAGCGCGTGAATTTCGTGCAAATCGACTTTCATCAAGACGTGTCATATACATGTATGACATTGTGAACTACTGTTAAAATTGGTGACCTTTACGAGCACTTTCATTTAATTTTAGAAAAGCATGAAATAAGAGATAGAAAATAAAAAATTCGAAATATGTAGAAGAAGAAGATATACTTGTTGACAAAAAAAACCCCAAAAAACAACAGCACATATTATAATATTATCTCCAAAGGCACATCATGCGTCAGAAATCCATTTTATTTAAATTCTTAATAAATGTCAAACATGTGTTTAATAATGGTTTAAATATTGGATTTAGAGCATCATGAACTGTAAATCTGGCATCTCCTTCAATGATATCCTTTATTTTGGAAACGATTTCGTTTCGAGATGCAGATTTTGGCCTACCTAATTTTGGTGCATTTTTTGATGCTCTCTACACCAGATTCAAATTTCTTTTTCCATCGCCTAACTGTCATAAGACACACAAGAAGGCCCATAAGCTGTAGAGAGTTCAGTCATCAACTGCTTCAAAGAGCAACCCAGTTTTGAGCGAGCTTTGATGTAAGTCCGTATTTCATCTTTTTTGTCGACGCTTCTACCAACCATTTTTGTGTCGCCTCTACGGAGTAGTGGCGACATATAGGCTGTCCGTCTGTCCGTCACAAAACTTGTCCGGACTACTCCTCATGCATAAACTACTGGTGCAATTTCATCCAAACTTTACAGGAATGATCAGTACCAAGTCTAGTTGTGCATATTGTCAGCAATTTCTGGTTCAATGATTTTTGTCAGAGTTATGGCCCTTTAATAATTTTTATTTTTAAAGTTTGTCCGGACTACTTCTCTTAAACCACTAACGCAATTTCAATGAAACTTTACAGGATTGATCTGTAGCTCAAGTCCTTGCGCATTTTGCACGGGTTTTCCGGTTGAATGATTTTTGGCCGAGTTATGGCCCTTTGATAAAAAGGTGTTTTTTACTGTGTGTTGCCAGATACACAAAAGCTTGTCCGGACTACTCCTAATAAACTACTGGTGCAATTTCATCCAAACTTTACAGGAATGATCAGTACCAAGTCTAGTTGTTCACTGTCCGTCTGTCTGTCCGTCTCTCACAAAACTTGTCCCAACATAAAATTGGCCATCATGAGGCGACACATGTGATCACTGATCGCTCTTGTTACTTCAGTGGTCAATGACTGCGCGTATTTAAATGGCAAATTGTATGTCTTACACTTAGTCTAACATGTACATTTATACACCGTTGTGTAGTATTGAATTACCCTATACAGGTATGTATTGGTTTTTATCGTGTCCCACGTGGATCACGAGATAGAGAACAATAAGCAATTATTTTCGAACACCACTCGTATGTGGGCTCCAGTCTCACTAGGTGTTTCCGGTAAAACATTTAAACATAAAGTAGAATTTAGTCATAAACTTACCGACAGACATATTTTTTCTTGCATATCAGACAGGATTATCTACCGTTTACACCGGTGCTAGAAAACTCTATCTTACACCCCCATGTAAGACAAGTCGCGTGTATTAAATGACGTCATTGACGCGAGCCTTTTATGAATGAATTGCGTTCTTAGGATGACGTCACTTAAACGTTATGAATGAATGTAAGTTCATACGCTACTATAAGAAAAAAGTGCGTTATTAGAATATCCGTTTTTGTAATTTCTGTTCTGAAAATAATTGATATGTAATATGCAAGAAAAAGAATCAAACACCAGCTGTCAGTGCAGACGGGAATATCTTGCTCTCGGGTAACTGTTTAGCGGAAACTCGGCAGAGCCTCGTTACCGCCGTAAACAGTTACCCTCGAGCAAGATATTCCGGTCTGTACCGGCAGCCAGTGTAAGATTCTTATAATCCACCGCTTCTGCGGCGAAATCTCCATCGCCACTGCGATGAACCAACCGCTTCTGCAAAAGCTATGGCCAGTGTGATAATAATTGCATTAATATTTATCATTTTAAATTCCTTACTTAGAGTTGATTGCACAGTCCCGTAGCTACTGTCGAACATCGTTTATAATGTCCGCAGTCAATCGCCTGCCACTTTTCAACGTCTCTCTCGGCGATTGACGTCACCAACGTCCTTGAAAATTTCTTCTTTCTGCCTCTCCCTTATTTTTCTTTTTTTTTCAATTTCTCAATCACCCTTTCTTAATCATTTATTTCAATCAAAAACTGTGCTGTGGCTACCTTAACCTTTTCCCTTTTTCCATTATCCCTTTCTATGTTTTAGACAGTTTCTCGACTTACTATTGACACAATTTCTTATTGATCGAATTTAGTGACGTTTCGACGGCATAATTTTAACGCGAGTTTTTCTTTTACAAGTGACATATGAATTGTGATTGCAAAGATAAATGTGATCAATCTCATTAAAATCAGATCATCGTTTTTGCTCCGTTACTCTCCGAGCGTAGGGTAGTGAAGCGACAGTTAGGATATGATTTTAATGAGATTGCATTTTTTACATACATAGCATATGCACTATTTACAAGTGACATTCACGGGGATATTTCCACTACACTATAGTCTATCAGGATGATAACGCGTTATCAGAAATTCGTGCTTACTTTAAAGGCGGGGCTTAATATGCTAAGTGTTCTATCCCTAATTCAAATTATCGAATAAATATTTTTCAGTACTGAATCCATTAAATATTTTAAATTATACAATATATATTTTCAAATATAGAACATATATATAGAAAATTATCGCACATAAATATTTTTGATGAACAAATATTTTTAGTAGGATAGAATAAATATTATGGAATAGCATATAAAATTAAAGTTATACAATATAAATATTGGATATAGACCAAAAATTTAATTTATTGAATATTACAACGTTTAACATGCCCTACCCTAGTGGTATTCGTTTTGTTCACTAAACCTTACCTCTCGTGAGGGAGACCGATCGGTTTTATTGCATAACATCACTCAATATATATTGCAAAAGTGTAACCATGTCGTGTATTTCACCGAAGCGGGATAAATGTTGAAATATTTAATTATTCAAGATCTTTGAAATCTATGTTCAATAAAACAAAAGCATGAGGAGAAAATTAAAGAGAATTAAATAGTTTTCAAGAAGTAAATGCCAGAATAGCAAAACAATGTTGGAAAACCTGAAAGACATGACGAAAAAAGGAAGCTAAAGAAAGTAGTGAAAGGTTTCTGAAAGGCGTTTAATAAGAACTATAAAAATACATTTCAATAGCGTAAACTTAATTTTGAAAGTAGCATCCATTTTTTATGTCAGTGAAAAAAAAATCAATTAACAATTATGTTTTTTCTTCTTAATCATCTTATAACATTTTTAAAGTACCATTATGCCTCAGAAATTCTATCATTTTTATTTTTCAATTCTTGGTATCTTGTAACAGTTCTGAACTATCCTTTTTTTCTGCAAAGGGTATAATCATAGTGCATTATCATTCGTATGAAAGTAAAAATACTACATTGTTTACATTTTTTCTACCTTCATAACACATTACTGCACGTTAAGTGCAACTTTAAATGTTAAATATTTTTATAAACAATTAAAAAAAGAATTAGGCATAACGTGCCTTTTAAAAGACTGACTTATTGAAATCTTTGCCGAAATTTCTGATAAAATTCAACTTCTGACATAAATTTAATTTTCTCTATCCCTAAGTGTCTTTTTTTTCACCATTAATTACCTCAAATACTGTCACTTCACGTATACGATGCACTCAAAATCAATACTAAAAACTAAGTGGTAGTCAGTATTATTATTTTATTGAGGACACCTCAAGGTAGCCCCCTTCTTATCTCACAGATTTTCAACTTTCCTGAGTTCACTCGACACATACTTTATAATCTGAATACCACTTTACAGAACGGTTGAAGACTGTCTTGATCTAATGGGATTTGAGTGTAAGTACAGGCCTGAATAATTATATGGTTGAATATAGTAACTCGTGCAAATGCACGACCAGCGCTACTTAGACTAACTAATACATGGATATCAAGGCTCAATATACAAAACAACCGCATTCGTTACGTCTCACGTTTAGAAAATAAAAAAAAATAAAAGTGAAACAATCTTATCAAATTTGGTGTGATAAATGACTGACCTTTTTTAGTTGACCTTTTATTCCTTTTTGACAAAGGTTAACGATGTTTCACATAAAAATTCAACCGAAAGGATATGTTACCTTACGAGAATTCATATACAAGACAGATTATACTTTATATAATGGTTTAATCCTTATTCAAAACCTATAAATGAAATAAACAAAAACAAAAAATGTAACAGTGTATTTCATTTTCTCCAAAATCATTCAATGCGTATTTGAAGTCAGGTCTAAAAGTAAGAAACAAATAACTCGAGTTTAAAAAAACAATTTTAAATGTTCAAAGAAGTTCTATCAACAATAAAAATGTCTCAATCATTTCGTCTGACAAGCCTCCTCCATTTTCTTTGGCGCAATTTCCACCGGCATCATCTAAAAGAGAAATATAATGAAAAATGGTGTTATAAGTGTATTGCTTATAAGTTACATAAATGTTAACCAATAGCAATAAAAGATTGCCTAGTCTTTATCTTAAAATAGTCAATAATTTAAGGGATTTTAGAATCAAAGCAATGTCAAATATTGAGCACGCATCAGTAAAATGTCTGCTCGGGGTGACTATGCTCTATATTTTTTAATAAAAACAACCCAGTTAAAAAGAAACGTTTACGAACCATGCCCCATATCTCTGCTAGAGTAGGACAAATGATAATGACGTTGTTAACAACGTAACGACGTCATATACGTCATAATGACATTAAACACGTGACGACTTACATAACGTTTTATAGTAACGTCGCTTTTCATTGGATAATAGTGACGTTTTTTACAGTAATGTCTCGCTATTAAGACCACTTTGAGGCCCTAAGGAAAAAATTAAACTTAGAAGAAAGAAAAACCTTAATTAGAACTTACTATTATTAATGTCAACAAAGTCCTAATTAGGCTTTTATAACTTCTAATTATGAGTTAATTAAATATTCTATCAAGAAACTGGTTTGTGTTTCCTTAACAGGACTAAGAAACTCATAATCCTAATTAGGTTTCCCAACTCCTATTTTTTAAAGTCAAAGGTAGAAGTTGCTTTCTAAACGAATACTCTTTGTTAGAACTTTGTATAGGGTCATATTATTTTTCAGTAAGGACTTCATAGGCTACTTTACTCTCAAATAAAAGTTGATTAGTCCCGTTTAATAGCTTTCTAAAGTATCAGCGTCTATAACCGTTTATTCATTTAAATAACGCTAAATATATTAAGGGCGTTTATGCGATGTCGATGCCTAGCTGTGGCATTTTTTTGCAAAGTTTTTTTACCTTAGAAAATCAAAATGTGTTTGAGACATTTAAATATTTACCAGTGTAAAGTTAATTATTTTCTTTGTCTGATTTTATACTGAAAAGGCATCTTATCATTTTTGAAAAAAAATATTTGAAATTATACTTTTAGACAGTATTTTTTACAGTTTTACTCACAGATAAACAACAGTTGAAGGGTTACAAATTCAAGACTATCACGCAAACGGGAAGCGGCCTCTGGAATTGTCCAACAATACGACTCCTCGTGTATAAGAAAATATTCATTCTAAGGTTGTATTGCGTGCGGCGGCAAACCTTTTAAAACTTTGACACCCTAATGACGCTAGAATAACATGCAGACCTTGTGCCGTATGCTGATATCATATAATGTGCTGGCCATTCACGGGATCTTTGCTATTTCTTTTGTCAGTCGAAGACATTTGGTAAAATTTCTTGTTGTAAGTATTTCACCATCTTTACTTGTTTTTCACAATAGCTTAAATTCAATTGAATGTACAATGTATCTATAGGCTGTATGAGCTTCAGAATATAAGCAACCAGAATAAAGATCTGCATCCATTCGATCTGTTCTTAAGCCACCCTTACCAAGAAATTTCACATTTCCGGGTACACTTATTCTATTTTAAATTTTGCAGAACTTCATGCATTAGCCTGTTTACAAAACCATCTACGAAAATTACAAACTTAGCCATGTTATATGGTAATATAACAGTGTTGTGTAAATGCTATTGATATACAAAGTGTGACCACTGTACACTGATATCACTCTTTACCCGTTACCCCGATAGTCCGATCTTCATTTTCTGTCAGAATGTTAGCAACTTTCAAGGCGTTTCTGCCATCATCGGCGGCCTCGAAAATACATTATGCCTAACACGGCAGTATTTTCTCCTCGAAGACCCCACTAGGTTAATACACTAAATGATGAATGCCTATGTGTACCATCCAAATTAATAAACTGATTAAGTAATCAGTAAATTTTAGACTTGATTTAAACATATTTCTTCAAGCTCGATTGCAAAACAAAGTTCTTGCAACTTATATTAATCACTTTCGAGTCCGCTTCCTGAAACCAACCAGTACTGGTGTCATATGAAGAAACATGGTCGAGACCCGATTAGGGCTCAAACCCATGGTTCCTGTGTTAAGAGACAGACACCTTAACCACTAGGCCACCGCTCCCCTCAAATTATAGATTTCTGTCATTACTCCCATGTGCAGGACAGTGTGGTATACATAAGGCTTTGTCGAACTACTCTGAAATTAGCCAAGACCATTTACGTGGTAACGCCGATTTCGTAAATGGTCTACAGAAGAAACGCCGGCTCCCTCATAAAAATCTCACCTAAATCATTTTCATATTCATTCATTCATAAAGACATTTTCTAAGTAACAAAGTAATTAAGGACTAATTAACTTGCTTGCAATGAATAAATTACATGTACTTTGCCACTTTATTCAAGCACATTGTAATTCTTTTCAAGATGGAAAATTTTCTTAAGGCTTTTGGACAGAAATTATAACTATAATTCATAATCAAGTTTCACATTTTATTTAGTTTAAAATATAATAACATTTTCAGTATATTACAAACATAAGAA
The DNA here is from genome assembly GCF_026571515.1 of Ruditapes philippinarum. Lineage (NCBI taxonomy): Eukaryota > Metazoa > Mollusca > Bivalvia > Venerida > Veneridae > Ruditapes > Ruditapes philippinarum. Next base: position 105,525 of record NW_026866260.1, on the reverse strand, counting down.
CAACATCTTACAAAATTATGATCAAAAACTTCCACACAACATACTGTCCTCTATGTACACTTTTATTCTTTCTGATCATCTAATTACATGTCCTATTATATTGAAAGGCAAAAAAAAAATATTTGTTTACAAAAATCCACTTTGAAAAAAGATAAAGCAATATAAAATTATTTCAGTACATAGAAACATGGGCTCAAGAAACATATGACCTACTGCTTCATCAACCAATTTACGAGGTATCCATTTTTTAAGAGGAGCATTATTAGAGTACTGTTACCGTAAACTGTCAAAACAAAGCCCCATATTTCTGAACAATAATGAAATAAGTTCTGTTAATGTAAGCACTTTTAGCAAAAACTTCTCTTTTCACGGACGTTAATCAATTACAGTAAAGCAGTGATGCAATTTAATTAGATAAACTGTTTTGTTTGAGACTTTATCAATGTTATTGGTATAAAAGTTTTTCAACTACAGAGCAAAAACAAACATCTGTCAAGTACATAATTATAATAAAAACTGCCATTGTATTCAATAACTAACAAAAGGAAAGATTAATTTGCCACACTAAAAAAAGAAGAAATACTTTCAGTGTTATCATTTATATACATGTATATACAAAATTGTGTTTTGGGCCATAACTTCTATAACTAGCACAAATTAGGATAAAAACATTAAATTATCAGAACAAATTATATCCTTTTAAATAAATCACAAAAAATTAGGGAGCAATAACTCTAATATTATGCTCATTTTAAACATAAAAAATATTATTAGTACTTTAATGCTTTTTATAATTCAAATATATAAAAACTGCAATAGTATATTTCTCCCCCCCCCCCAATAGCAAACAACGGATTTAAGTCTAAACAAAATACATGGTCTTCATTTGAAAGGCAGTTTTTAAGAGATGTAGTGCTCACAAATTACAATGTGTTATCAAATCTTAAAACAATAAATGCCAGATCTGAATGCCGGTGAAAATGTGCTTTAACTAAATCAAAGGGCTGTAACTCTAGTAAACAATCCCATATAATTGGAACACAAACTGGATGGTACAAAAGGGGTATAACTTTGGTATGTTTGTATTATACCTGTTAACAATCTGTTTTGATTCTTACATAAAAAAATATTTTGTAAGCTCCCATCCTTTTTATCTTTTGAACAAAATAACATGTGCAATATTTGGCATATTTTGCCATTTGTTCAGTTTTGACTACATCAAGGGCTATAACTTTGATGTTTTTGGTCTGGTATAGAAACTAAAATCACCAACTTCTCCAACTAATGTTTCATTATTAGTTTTTGTCATTTACTGAGGGAACAAAATATAGATTTCCACCATTTTGACTAAGTCAAGGGCCAAAAACTTGTCCATTTAAAAAATCTAAAACCCATTTTTTATGTACAGCATCTCATAACAATAAACATTATGTAACTTTTGATAATGTTCTGTTAATGACATAGTAGGGCAGTGAATAAAATGCCTTGAATCTAATTCAAGGGCTACAACTCCAGGATTAGTACCAAAAAGCATGTGCACAATACATCTCCATAAATAATTAGTATTTTTTTTTATTTAGTGCAGTGCATGCCAAAAATATTTGAGATTTAAATTCAGACATATATACAAGATCTGGTAAGAACAAATCTTAATGACCACATTCCCTCAAGTGTAAAAAATTTAAGAAAAGTTAAAAACAATACAACCTACAAGTTCTTAATGCTAATCTTTCAAGAAACATCAGCAATCGAAATTTACACAAAAGAAAAAAAGAATAAACCAAATAAAGTACAATACATTCAAATAAAATAAACTTCTTTGTATCTTCAACAAAATATATACAATTGACCAATCAAAATCAAAATGTTGACAATTTCTAAATCTGACCAACATAAACCATAAATAATTTTCTTATTTTTTTCTTTATTTCTGTCCATAATTTTTTTTATCTGGAAATGAAAAATCATTCAAAATACATCAACAACAATATATTCATTCTAAACTAGAACTGTGTCCAAAGGACACGGATGCCCCCACTGACAACATATATATGGTATATAGTGAAAAAATCAACAAAGGGCCATAATTCTGTTAAATTTGGTCGCAGCAAAAAATTCCTTCCTTAACTACCATCTACACATTAAGGTTGTTCATCCGTGGAAGTTTAAGCAAAATCTGCCAACCAGTTTAAGAGGAGTTGCGTTCACAAAATTTCTATATGGTAAATAGTGAAAAAATCAACAAAGGGCCATAATTCTGTTAAATTTGGTCGCAGCGAAAATTCCTTCCTTTACTACCATCTACACAATAAGGTTGTTCATCCCTGGAAGTTTAATCAAAATCTGCCATCCGGTTTAAGAGGAGTTGCGTTCACAAAATTTCTATATGGCATATAGAGAAAAAATCAACAAAGGGCCATAATTCTGTTAAATTTGGTCACAGCGAAAATTCCTTCCTTTACTACCATCTACACATTAAGGTTGTTCATCCCTGGAAGTTTAAGCAAAATCTGCCATCCGGTTTAAGAGGAGTTGCCTTCACAAGATTTCGGGACGTACAGACGGACGGACGGACAAGTGCAATGCTATATGCTCCCACTTTGTGGGGGCATAAAAATACACATTGCAATTCTGTGGTAACAAATTTCAGTTTTCCATAAAGTGATTAAAAAAAATGGAAGGAACAACAAAGTTAACATTTGTCATGTTGTTGATTACCAATGCCCATTATAAGGATCCCATCATCTTATTATCACACCATTTGACTGCTATTTGTAATGCTTCAGACCTTTTGTCTTTATTCCCGACCATAGATAATTCAAATATTAAGATTGTTTCAGACCTTTTGCCTTTATTCCCCACCAGAGATAATTCAAATATTAAGTTTATTTCAGACATTTTGCTTTTATTGCCCACCATAGATAACACAAATATCAAGTTTATTTCAAACCTTTTGCCCTTATTCCCCACCATAGATAACACAAATATTAAGTTTACTTCAGACCTTTTGCCTTTATTCCCCACCATAGATAACACAAATATATTTAGTTTGTTTCAGACATTATGTCCTTATTCCCCACCATAGATTACTCAAATATTAAATGTTTCAGACCTTTTGCCTTTTTCCCCACCATAGATAACACAAATATTTAGTTTGTTTCAGACCTTTTGCCTTTATTCCCCACCATAGATAACTCAAATATTAAGTTTGTTTCAGACCTTTTGCCTTTATTCCCCACCATAGATAACACAAATATTTAGTTTGTTTCAGACCTTTTGCCTTTATTCCCCATCATAGATAACTCCAATATTAAGTTTGTTTCAGACCTTTTGCCTTTATTCCCCACCATAGATAACTCAAATGATAAATGTTGTAATGCTTATGACCACACTCAGAATGTGATTAAATACGAAACAATAAATGATACGGTAATCTATACCAGAAAAAATGATGTCATATTTACAATCATGTTTTATCTATGATATTCCTGAACTTCCTCTGTACATAAAATATTTACACGTACACATTATTTACATCAACAATTTTTTTTTTTAAGTATGGTTAAAATGGATTTTAAAAAAAAAAAATTTTTTTTTAGTGGCATTAATGAATGTTACTTAATGTATAAATTCAACACATAAAGGCATTTGGTGTTTGCAAGTAAGTAATTGCAAGATATTTAATTCTTTTCAATGATCATATCTCATTAAAAAAGATTTTTTTTTCTAACACATCCTCATGAAAAAGTAGCAAGGGTGAAATATGAAAGAATTTCACTTTTGAAATGAGATAAATCTCATATTTCCATATCTATGAATTAACAGACAGATTTTCTTACACTCTATGCTGATATGATTTTTCATAATGAGTTTTATACAGTGAAAAATACAGAAAAAATATCTCACTGGTAAAACCCAGTATTTAACAGTATGAGCATAAAATGTAAGAATAATATATAGAGGATATTCAATTTTTTTCTATAAATACAGGACTTATTTTCATTGAGTGGTATGAAAATAAATATTTCATGAGTGGTGGTAGCCAGGAGTCAAATATGATAATTTTCATACCAAAAGATGAAAATAAATCCTGTATTTATAGAAAAAAAAACTTGAATTTTCTGTTTATTATATACATTTTTCATTTTTTTGACACAACAATTTGAAAGAATTTCCCTTAAATTATGTATATGGACTGAATTTAGAAGAAAGTAGTCCAGCAAGACACCAGTGAAAATATGGAAAATATGTTTCACTGCATTGAAAAATGAAAATAAGCATTTTATTTCATCAATATTTCATTGTTAAGTATATAATGAACAGTTTCAATCTGAAACAGCATCCAAAGGTTCAACATATATGTGTAAGCAGGTATGCATTAACTTGATACCGTTAGATTTACAGCAAATTCTACCAATTAAGTTTACAACTGGGGGTCCATACTCTCAGTGCCTGACAGGGCAGATGGCCCCTCATTAAGAATACACACAAGTTTGTAATTAAGGTAATTATCATGTTCTATATTTTTGAAAGACCAAGTCTGAACATGACAAGAAATAGTCATTTGACTGCTTTACAAACATAGATATAGTGACTCTGTGAAACTTTGACAAACTTTTAAAAGATATTTATTTTAACTAGACCTGATATTTTAGCATTATACAAACAAACAGCATATATTGATGGACAATGATGGCCACTTATTGATGATGCATTAACAAAACCTTATAAGCTGTTCTATGAGATGTAAAGTAAGGATGGAAGATGAAAACAAATTTACAGCTATACAAACAACTAAACAAGTCCCAGGAGCATGTGAAAACTGTCAAGAAATAATACATTAATGAACCTTTTCCATTGACTAAAATATTAATACTTCCATGAAACAGAAACTCCTATTATTTGTAATGATTTAACAAACAAGATTTTTTTTTCAGGAATTAATAAAAATGGTATATAAACTGTACATAAAGAAATTTTACAGCTATATGAGGTAAATTATGAGTATGTACATCATAATGGAAATGACTGCAGATATTTACAATGATAGTTCTAAAATGTACATTTTGAGGGTTGTCCGCAAAACTGTTGTAAGTCCTTTATGTCATATAAGTTACAGCACTTTTGCAGTCAACCCTTGAAATTTAATTTGCACTTACCATGAACAAATACAAATGTTTTCCTAAATTACAAATGCCCCCTATTCACTACAATGTTTTTCTTTCCAAATAAATCTGACCTTGACATCCAAGGTCATTGAGGGGTCAAGGTCATGCAGGAGCATGGAAATACTCTTTTATTTCATTTTGATTCATTTTTAAAGCTGGGTGCAGAATATATCCACTTAACCACTGGCACTCTTGTAATGGCAGTCCTAGACAACCATAATGGCAATCCTAGTCAACCACAATGGCAATCCTAGACAACCATAATGGCAATCCTAGTTAACCATAATGACAAACCTAGACAACCACAATGGCAATCCTAGTTAACCATAATGACAAACCTAGACAACCATAATGGCAATCCTAGTTAACCATAATGACAAACCTAGACAACCATAATGGCAATCCTAGTTAACCATAATGACAAACCTAGTCAACCACAATGGCAATCCTAGACAACCATAATGGCAATCCTAGTTAACCATAATGACAAACCTAGACAACCATAATGGCAATCCTAGACAAACATAATGGCAATCCTAAAATTACAGGCAACCATAATGGCAATCCCAGATAACCATAATGGCACTCACAGACAACCATACAGGCAATTCTAGTTAACCATAATGGCAATCCTAGACAACCATAATGGCAATTCTAGACAACTTTAATGGTAATCCTAGGCAACCAGCTTAAGAACCAGACACTTTTTACATGAAAATCCCTAAAAATTAACAATAGACTATTCCTAATTCACTGGACAAGTTCATTGTATAAGTGAGGGTTAAGATTAAAGATGTTCAAGGCCACAATGGTCAAATTGCACATGATATAGATAAATCTGACTTTATGTTTACAATCTAACATATATGAAACTGCATAAAAATGGATCATGACTAAACTGTCAAAACTTGTCTTTATGTCCAGTTTTACTTTGTACCAACATTTGGCTATAAACATCAAAATGTTTTACATTTAATTTTGTTTTGGTATGAAGCCTCATCCATTGTGAGTCTCACATAAAAATCAATTTGTTTTATATACAAAATCATACAAAATTCAGTTAAAATTTGTTAAGCATAAAAAAAAATGGGCCTTGACATATATTTATAGCATTTTACACAATTTTTTTTCAATACCCATTACATTTTTATCAAGATATGGTACCATAAACACAATGCATATAACTAACGATAAGGAATAATCAGGCTACTTAGTCAAATAAGGAAAAGAAACAACTTTGATTGAAAAAACAATTTTGTGCACTGATTCTTAACAATGAATGTTTTAACAAAAAATATTGAAAAAGAAAAAAGGGAAAAGAAATACACAAAAATCTGTATCCATATTGATTTAACAATCAGTATTACAATAAACAAGGTTTCAAAAATGTTAAAATTAAAATTAGACAAATTTTGTAGCCATAGCCACAGCACTATAAACAATTAGCAACTATTTTGTGATAATTAATTCTACCCTCATTTCATGTTACACTGATTATGGTAAACAATACGGTAAAAGTTCATCTTGGAGACTATCCTCTTTTAGCATTCACCCTACTGGCAGCAACTAAATTTACCTATGTGACCAGTGCAGACCAAGATCAGCCAGCTCATCTGTGCCATCTGATCATGATCTTCACTGTTTGAAATTCAGTCAGTTTGTATTTTGAAATTTTCCCTACAAAATGTGAATGGTTTTGTCCAGATTGAAAGATGGACAAGTATATTTAAGATAATGATATACATGTATACTGTAAGTGGTTAAGTTAGCGATGCAGAAATATTGGCAAATTTCGTGAATTGATGAAAATCACTAAAATTTCCTTTAGTGTAAATATCAACCAATCTTTAATGTCTTAAATTCTACCCTTGCATGATTCGCTCATATTTCCTCATGTGAAATGTCTGGAATTTTAAATTCGCTAACTTTTCAACAAGCGAAAATTTCCAATTATACAGTAGTAGGTAAAAGGTTATTGAACTGCATATTTGAATTGTATATAAAATCAGGTCATCATGAGGCTAAATTACCCTAAAATTACTACTTCATTTGGTAACTTGATTTACATCAACAATTAACTATGCATACATATAATTCTATTTCTTAACACACAATATAACAGGTTGTTTAACAACAAGAAAAACAACATTATTTCTGTTGATTTTATTCAGAAATAGAAAAATAATATATTCTCTCAAATAACATTACATGTACTTCTTTTATACAAAATTTCCAAAATATTGACAGAAAACAATAAATAAAGGTACCAATGTCTTTTTTAGCACTTTCTTTCAACTTGCAACCCGGACATGTGACATTAAAGTCAAGGTCATTCAACTTATATCAGTTAAGGTGACCTACCTACACTGACTCATAACCCAGTCAAGATGTCTGACCTTTAACAATGACTTTGACCTAAAGGTACAAATAAAGGGCTGATATGACATAAGATGACTATCATGTGCCCTTGAAAAGTATGGGTTTATTACAAACCTCAAAGTTTCAACTTAAATTAGAAAGAAAATGTCCAAAAAACAAAAGCTATTGTATTGTGTCACTTTTGCAAAAAATAGTTTTCTTAAAGTCAGGATGTGAAAACAAATTGTTGTTTAAATAAATAAGTTTGCACTTTTTTTGATAACTTTCACCATATGCCTTGACCTTTGAGGACCATGTACATGGGTACTACAAGCTAATATTCTTCTCATTAAGGTTTGACATCTATGTAAAATCATCATAAAAACTGTCAGGAAAATATTCTAATAATTATCATCAAAGGTTATAAAAAGTGTCTCAATAGAATGAACCTTAGACATACTAGTATCTGTTCAACATTATATCAATATGGTGACAATGCTGAGTGAATATTATTTGACTTACAAAAGTTATTGCAAATTTAACAATGAAATGTCAAAATGCAAAGAAAGTAAGTTGATAAACAAATGAAAAAGAATGTAATATATTATGGTCATCTTTTAAGGACCATTTTAATTGTGTGTTTTGGTACTGTTGCTGCATTGGGTGGAGTCGTGGCAGAGTTCTGTGCGAGTGGGCTCAACAAATCTGGTACCTCCTTGCTTGGTAGCCGCCGCCCTCTTGTCTACAAAGGCAGAGTATGTCCATGGTAAACACACTAATATATATATTTCATTATATATATATTTACCGTAATGGATCAAAACAGATCTTGTTACCTCAAATAAATTTTGCAAATAGCCAGAATTTTAATGTAATATTTAATCTGCAATTATCATATCAAAATGCAAATCACAGTTGCCAGATACCTGTATGTTTTTGTATTTTCTATACAGTCATCATTCACATAAAATTACTACCCCTTTCTTTTAGTAATTACATATTAACTATTGCAGACTTCTTAATCTTTTCTGCCATATTATTTTTTTATATTATTATTTTTTTTTTACATAATTAAGTGCACTTTTAACGTGATTTTAGTGTTTTATTAAAACAAGATGATTTGTGTTCAAACTGGGACAACCTTTGTGTATTTATCTCCAAATTGCCGGCCTACCTCATGCCTGGAAGTAAACATGCGTTATATTTTAGCAAATAAGATGATGCATGCAGTGATACAGTGACAAAATTATATGTGACACAATCAAAGATACTGTTTAATACTTCTTTTTCAGTTTTCCTTGTATAGAGATGAAGCAACTTCAATTGATTTCTGAAAATGTTTATTATTAACCAAAAGGGTTCCAGCCAGACATAGAGCTTTTCAGAACTGTTTTCATTTTTTAAATATCTCCAAAAAAAATTATATCAAAAAAATATGATCATTTGAATCTTGACTTTAACTGTGATTTTCTTATGAACCAATACCAAAGCTCTATCTAAATCAAAGGAATTTTCGATAACTACCACAGGCTGTCAATCAGGTCTTATCCAAAATAAAGGAGGAATATAGGAATATTTTAGCAGGAAATATAGGAGTTTTTGGACCATTTTGAGGCAAAAAAATAGGAGTTTTCAACTTAAATTGTTTAACTTACCAATGCTTATATAAATGTAAATTATTCTTACTTTTACACATGCTGTTTCTACAATAAAATGTCTACCGTATAAGTGAAGGAAACCATTAGCAGGCTGTCCAGCACCTTCCGACATAAAATTAGGGCGAATTTTAGGGTAATATTTCAGAAATTTTAGGGCTAAAATTAGGAATTTTAGGGTACGTAATAGAAATTTTAGGGCTAAAATTTGCAATTTTTATGACTAAATAAACTAAGGTCCCAAAAGACCATGATGTGAGCTAACCTTTGCATATTTGACACATAAGTAACTCACAAATAATGCTCTAGTTTAGTTTGAGCAAAGGTGCTACCAGTGTGGACTCACTGGTCAACTGCCTCCCCTGCGGAAATGGTCAAAGTCAAATCATGTTCAAACCATATTTTTTAAAATGGCTGAACATGTCAAAAAGAACATGTTCTACCTATGTTTTGGGAATAATTTTTTTATAACAACAAGTGTCTAAAAGGAATTCTTATACAGTGAAATTCTTGCACAATGCAGCTTTTGAATATGGACAAATGAAATTTTTTGTAAAAGTAGGTAAAAAGTAAAAAGGCATTTGCCTTAGTACAGTCATTTGAATAAATGGGAAGCATCTATAATCAACACAAAGAATTGCACATCAAAAAAGTTCATCACACAGACCATTCAGTTGCAGTTTATCTAGATCATATAATTGCAAAATGTGTGTACATTGTAATTGGAAATGAGCTTTATATTACTGAACAGTGAACTGCCAAATTATTTTGAGTGTGATTAATTATATGAGTCTGCCTTTTCCTAAATGGGACCATATGAATGAAAGAACAAGAACTGAATGAAATTGATAACTTTGTGGCAAAATAAGCAATTTCTCCTACAAAGATACGAAAAGGATAAATAAGTATGAGGGAAAGAATTAATTTTTCAAAGTCTATGTTAACCCATTCAGTACTTTACAATGTTGTTTTGATATTATGCAGATTTAAATAAAAGAGTTGTGAGTAAAAAATTGTACATTAATTTTTGACAACTATTTATACATGTTTTTAATTAAGATTGTGTTACAACAGTTTCATAATGATCATTTTCAAATATGATATGATATAAATGGACCACTTCAGAAATTTGGATAAAATGAACAAACATAAAATTCAAGATATCTGGAGTTGGCAAAACAGTGTCAAAATATTCCAGAATAAGTGGACTCTTATGGTTATGATTTGAGTTTCAGGACCATGATATGGTAGTGTTTTTGCTGTTAACTATCCACATGATTATCAACAACTGCTTTATGAAATAGCAATGTTACTGACATAGTCAAAGTAACTTTTAGTTGAAACGAAACCATTTCAATGTCATCAATTTTGAGTTGGCAAATCATGGGAATTTCAGTGAAAAAATAGGGCATTTGTAGGAATTCCCTTCGAATTTTTCACTTTTTTAGGAATTTTAGGGATGCTGGACAGCCTGCATTAGCTTTGAACCACAGCATCAGCAGAAAGTTACAGCAATGCATGACCATCATCTGAATGGTCACCTGAAATAAAGTTGACATACTGATGCACTGCTTTTCATGGTGACCATGCAGATGGCTATGTGGAGCACAGCAGCCTTGAGCATAGTAATGTGATGCTGATGCAGGCATACACATTCTCTTACCTGTAAAATACAAAAGGCCAAAAGCAGTACCAAAATTTAAATCTCTTTGAATTCCTCGGCAATATATTTTTAAAAAAATATAGGAAAAATATTCAAAATATAGGAGAATATAGGAAAAATAGGAGGTTTTTTAAAATATAGGATTCCAACCCAAAATATAGGAGTTTTATAGGAATATAGGAATTGGTTGACAGCCTGCTACCAGTAAACATATGTAAGAAAAAAAACCTTATTTTTTTGTATCTACAGGAAAAAGTCCCAAGTCATTTTTATGATACTGCAGCAAATGGTTCAAGTAGTGAATATAATATGACACCAGATATAACATACTGAGTTTTCTTTTCTTGCCAACAAAATTAAAAAGTTTGGAGTTTTCACATATAGAAATGGAACAATGTACATGTAATCATTATCAACTTCATTACAGAACCATTGCCAGTTAGTAAGACTGATGAACCCCTACCTAAAATCAAAGTATATAACATCTGAATGATTCAAACAGACAGTGGCAATTCAGCATTTTTAACTTTAAATGATGCAAACTCAGCATTTTTAACTTTAATGGTGCACAGTCATTATATTTAACTTATAATTATGCAAAATGAGCATTTTTGATTTTCAAAGATGCAATGTCAGTATTACAGCCAGTGTGTTCCAAAGTAATCAATAGCCAGGAACAAGGTGTTTATTCCTTTTAATATAATTATTTAGCATGTTTTATTATACTTAATTTACACCCTTAATAGAGAGCCAAATATCTGCAAAAGTGGATAACAGTATCTTTGCTGCAAAAAATAATAACTATAAAATGCATGTTTATTGTGAAACAATTAATTTTCATTGGCAAAGTTGATTTTAATCAAGGTTCGAGTTGAAACATTTTTAACAGATTTTTTGTTAATTTACTCCAAACTTTGTACAAATACAAAAATGAGATTCTCTGACCAGATTTGTCCATGTTCATAAATGTATGCCACAGACATGACAAAGATTTCAACTGTGATATTAGTTGTGCCATGAAAATTAAAGATTTCATGATAAATAATAAAAGCAAACATGTGTCTGGTTAACATAAGATATTTCATAGTTTAAACCATCAGAAAAAGAAAAATAGGTATGGTATCAAATTTTAGTGCTATTAATAAACAAGAATTAATTTATCATCATAGTCTGCCTTTGGATGAAACAGTATTGTAAGCATAGCCATTTACACTAGTTCCATCTTTAACCATTTCAATGCTGGAGGCTATAATAAAATCACTAACAGAGCTATTTCACCCATAGTCAGGTCAAACAGCTCAATGGCTATATACTAAAATCAGTAACAGAGCTATGTTACCCATTTTGAACCAAGTCAAACAGCTTATTTGTAAAGTCTGACCATGTTCTATAATGACCACTGGCTTCTTTTAACATTTAATATTGATACTGAAATCTCTTAACATAACAATGGACTGACCAAATTTATAGCAGATTATTAATTATACACATTCTACAGGAGAATATAAAGCTCAATATCAATATAAAGTCAAGTTAAATACATGTAATAGGTAAAACTTGCAGACTAGGTTGAGAAACAATGAAAATAGCTAAGTAAGGGTAAAGGTATGTTTTTTAAATTTAATATTCAGCAAGTTTTTTTTTAGAAAACTACTGACTCGATATAAAGTTACAGATATAATTCATTTATTACTTAATCTTCTTCTATTGGTAATGTGATAGTAATATTTTTATAACAATTCACAAACTAAACTTAATAATGAACAGCTTAAGTCTACATAAAAGAATGACTATAAAAACATTTCAAATAAAGGTTTACAAAAATTTCCACGTAAACAAAGGCAATGAGATGAAATACCAAACAAAATCAAAGCTTATGCCAATGAAAGACAGAAACACAGAGCTCAAATTTAACATCTTTTCACAAATGATTTCATCTACCACAATCTAATCTTGTATATCTTTTTTTCATGAAGATTGAAAATGTGTAAAATTTCTTGTGTTATTTTGTTACATAAATGTTAAATAACAAACTGTTTCCATGGAATTTACCACAGTATGCAAACAAGTAGGTTTTATTTTACTTTTAAAGTTAGGTTTTATTTTACTTTTAAAGTTCACTAGTTTTTGAGTGTTCGTTAAATTTGAGCCCTGCATAGTTCATGTATGGTTAAAAGTGATGAAGAACATGAAAAGTGAACAATCATAAAAAAACAAACAAATGCTAACATGTGACATGATGACCTTTTAAAAGAAGTACTCTTTCCTATTTATTTAACAGAACTTATTGTTACATTTCATTTAAAGTTACAATTCATTTCCACCAAGAAATAACTTTAGTAAAAATTCTATGTCCAAGTTATTTGTTTGATTTTAAGTCATTTTAAGTCACAGTATTGATCATATGTTGACTTTCTAGCCTTACTGAAGAGAAAGACCTCAGGTACCCGTTTATACATTATTCCAGGCATCAGGGTGCACAATAAAAGCTAGCTGGATAACTTCTATACATTAAAGAACTTGTAACTAGCAGAATTCAAATCCACAGCAAAAACAGGCAATTGGTTTCCTATCAACTGATTCAGACATAGTGAAATCAATTAATTTAGACGTTGACAATCCTATTAATTAATTCAGACATAGGCAGTCCCATCAATTAATTAGACAAAGTCAAACCAATTAATTTTTTATACAGACAAACAGTCCTTAATTAATTCAATTCAATTTCAACTTAATTAAATAAGACATGTGCAGTTCCATTTATTCATTCAGATTACGGCAGTCCCATTCATCAGTTTTATCAATATTGGCCAATGACTAGAAATTGTTTCCATAAAATTGCCTTTAGTCAATTTTTACAGAAGTAAAATAACAGCATCTAAAGAGAGTTCCACTATACAAAAGCTGTGTATGAAATAGGTTTTCTCACATTACACTTACCACTTTTTCTATAGCTTTACCCCCTGACAATATAACAGGTATGGATTTTTCTTCTATTTGCATTGGTTCCTTGAATTCTTCTACAGTTTTAGAAATAGATATGTCTTTCTTTAATGTTGGACTGTGCAGACTAGGGTCTGTATGCATGGGTGAACAGCTTCCCTGTAATTATCATCATAATAACATAACCATCATTTCATTTTTCCAAGATAAAAATAAAATTCATCCAAATATAAGAATTTCAGTTACATTAATGAAACCAGAGTGATCCCCAAAGTCACTATGACAAATTAAGAGCACAGCAAAGGCTTGGCAATACATGCCAGAATCAGTTTGTTTCATGAACCAAAAAAAATCCTTCAATTGGGTAAGAGACAGAAGATGGCAGTAGCTGTTGCAGTAGGGAGAAAAAGCACAATTATGACAATCAAATGGTTTAAAGATTTATCTACAAGTTGTAATTTAGATGTAAGAATTACCTGAGAATCATCTGTAGATCTTGAGCGTTTTACTGGTGTGTTTAAACCTGGTGGAGATCCTTCTCTTTTCTTGTATACTGGACTATTCATACCACTGTCTACGTGCATTGGTGAACCAACAGTGTCCTATACAAAGAAATAACTTTCATACGTAAAACTATGAAATTTTTTTATCTTACATAAATCTATATGTATTCTATTATAGGGAAGTCTATGTGTAATAACTGAAAATATACATGTCATAACTAGTTTGTGGAAATTTTCAGTGTTTAAATAATCAATATATTTCCATATATCTACAGCAAGTTATCTAATGGATATTACACATGTATTTACCTGTATCCTTTTTTTTAAATATTACTTGATATACATCTATTTCAAAGTCTGATTTAGATATTTAGTATGGGTATACATTTATATCAAACTATCATTTAGGACACATTACCTGTATAGGTTTTTTGAGGACATTATTGTGTACAGGTGTTTTCTGCTCAGGCTCATCTTCTATCACTATCAGATCTGGTGTCTTCTGTAATAGATAGAATCAGTATATTTACTTTTAAATGTAGCTTTATGAGATTGATTTACATCACAAATTTCCAATCATGCATTTCCAAACAGAGGCTAAAAATCTCTCCTGAACTTTACAAAGTTAAAATCATAAAAAAACTTTTTTTAAACATAATGCTGTATATATTTTTCAACCATTGCTCAATAACTTTCATTTTCCTTTACAAACATTTGAACAACAGTAAATTCTTTCCCACCCTTTGGTCCTTTTCTTCAGCTGTATCCCCATTGATTTGTGTTTTAGTCTGTTTGTCACCAGAGTCTTCCTGTTTGACGTCAGTGTTCTGGTCACAGTTAGTCTCCCGTTCTCCCGTGTGTAATAATTCTGTATCAGATTTACTATGAGACAATGTCCTTGTATCTGGGGACGCAACCTTGGCCAAGTTTCCCGCACTCTGACGAGCATCCTGAATTAATAAAGATTATAAGTTTTTCTTTATGAGCTACAATACACATATCTAAAATTCATGATAATATTATGAATATGAAAACAAGAACTTTTTACCTAAACTAGAAGACATAATAATATTTTATTTGTATAATTATTTACTGGAGGTAAATATCATATCTACATTGTTCAAATCAACACAAAAACAAACCATAAATATATAGATCTATAACTAAATGTGAATATTGAAATTCACTCTTGTGCCAATGTATATTCAAAATGTTTATGAACTATAGCTTACCGAACGTTTTGTGGACCTTTTACAACCTCTTGTCAGAATATCAGCAGGTACAAATTGGTCCAGTTGTTTTCTAATAAAAATTATTTAAAATTTAATTCAATGCATATAAAAACAGCTTCGAAACATGATTACAACCTACACTAAATTGTAACATTCAAGCAATAATAAAGCTTGCTCGAAGAATATTAAGTTTGGTAAATATCTGAACTTTTATTGCATTGGTATCGAAAACAAATATTGAATCAGTGGAACAAGAATGAATAAAAAGACAGGGTACGCCCAACAAAACATCTAGCTTAATCAATGTGGCCAGCTTATATTTAATTTAACCCTGTTGTCCAGTCAGACTTCATACTGTCAGTAAGTCAACTATAAGTTCTGTGATAAAAAAAAAAACAGTAATTCACTTTCTTTCAAAAATGTCCTAGCAGAATGTACCTAATCCATAAATTTTATTAACTTCAACAATATCATTTTTTCCCCATAATTTTTCAACAGTTACAAACAATAATTTACCTTCTAACATGTTTGATTTCCACCCTCATATCTTCTTTATATAATTTTATATGTATTGCCTGTTTATATACTGTAAAATAAAGAAATAAATGCTCCATGTAAAAAAAACATTGTTAAAATGGCTACATTAGTTGCTCCATGTAAAACACTGTTAAAATGGCTACATTAGTTGCTCCATGTAAAACACTGTTAAAATCGCTACATTAGTTACCCTTAAACTCTAAATGAACCATCACATTGCTTTTATATTTGTTTAAAACAGAGACCTGACAATCAAGAATGATTAAATCAGTTCCAGCAAACATTTATTCAAAGAAATGATCTTCATCTTATTCCTTTTTTTAATTTTTTTAGGTTAGGGATGGTGGGTGCTGGTGGAATAAGTCACTTCAATAATCATGTGGCTACATTTTAACTCTACTGGTGGAAGAAGACACCAGATAACTCTTAGTGTAATGATTACAGTGTGACATTATGCCTATGCAAGGATATAAAGTGAGTGAACATGTAAAAGTCAAAATAAGTTTACGATTTGCCATCATTGCTTTCAATGTTATAATTTACTTTGCATGAATGATAAATTACTCACTTGGGGTAAGGAAATTTATGTAAATATCTGTCATAATTTACCTGTAATGTTCAAACTATAAAAAGAGTGGGGCAGTCTTATATTTAAGACAGATTTATATTTTGTCCAAAATGTTTTCCAATATCGACTTTCAATCAATCACCATTATAGCATCAATCTTTTGAAATGTATAGTCAATTCAGTTGTCGATGAAAATATGAGCATAATGTCACTTTAAAATCCCGACTGAACCTCAGAGATGAACAGAGACCTCAATATAGCTACCTTGATTTATATGAAACACTTCTTATGGTAGATTTTACATGCCTATTGATTGGACCAATAGTTGGTAGTTAACCAACCACTAAGGTGACACTAATAGGCCGATAGTAAAAAAAAACCCAAAAAAACATTTGTTCTACTCTAGGCACATGCACATCAACATACAGTCTAATTAAATCAATCATGAATATAGGCTTACCAATATTTGTGAAACTTTGTATGTCAAAAGTGAGATCAACATTGGCATTCTCCACTTTCTCGAAAGACAAACCAATAAACCATCGACACATATATTGCCTATCACTGAAATACATTAAACAAACATAATTTCAATTAAATTACATTGAATTTTTGTGTAAGAACATCAAAATTTCAGCACAAAACATATTAAGGTTAAGAATTTCAATCAGGCAACATTTCATATCATAACCTCTCACTATTTTTGTAATATTAATTTCCCATAGGCCAATGGGAGTTGATTCAAGTGTACCATGTGTCTAAGAGTTTTGTACTGTAACAAAGGTTATAGTACTTTTTGACCTTCTTCGAATAGTCGAGCTTAAAATCTCAGAAAGTAACATCATTAGAAATAAGTTATGAAAATGTAGTATAATTACTCACGTTTCATCTAATGGACCAAATGAATCAGGTGTTACATGAGCTAATGAAATGTAGAGATTTCTTTCTAAATTCCCAACTAAAAGTCGGATCTTTGATTCCAGATACCCTTGCCTTCAAATAGAAAATTATAAATATCAAATAAAATCACATTCAATACATACCTTACATTTGTATCTTAACTAAGTTAAGTCAGAAGTGTTTTGAGACAGGAAACATTTTAGTTCAATTACTTCAAAATCAAGTTAAGATTAAGGGACTGACATTGATGTTTGAACATAGAAAACAGAAAACACATGGTATATAATTGAAATTGAAAAAGACATCAAAGTTAGAAAGTCAAGTCAATTGTTGCCATTTATCAATAGACAACTGCAAATCTTAAATCACTTTTCCCTGTGCCTTTTAGAAAATATGTAGTTCCATGTGCCTGTATTTTCCATGGACTTTGAAAATGTTTGAACTATTACAAAAACTTTAACATAAGTGGTTACGCCGACGCAGACGCCGACACTGACGCCGACGCTCGGGTGACTGCAATAGCTCTACTTATTCTTATCGAATAGTCGAGCTAAAAATGTCTATAAATAAATTAATAATGGACAAAAAGAAGAAGAAAAGAAGAAGAAATTAAATGTTACCATTCAAGGTAATTGTTTTCCTCTTCTGCAGAGCATGTTAATACTATGTAATGTCTGAAAAAAATATATAAAACATAGATATAAAGTATTACATGAACACATTAAGAACACACAATTCAATACAATGTATATAATTTCATTTAGACATAGAACTCAATTATTTTCACTTTTATATACATATATACCCTATTTCAAATCCATTACTTGATTCATTTGTAGAAAGAATGCAATATACTTTATTAATTCTTACAGTTAATTTGAAGGTTCAAAAAATTTGTATTTTTGAAAAGACTTTGATGCCTGTATCAAACTAGAAATGTGTCCATAGGACACGGATGCCCCCACACGCCACTGTTCTGTCAATCTTATGACTCTAGGTCAAATATTTTTTGGACTACATGTGCCACAAGTTGAAAACTAAAAATCAACAAAGGGCCATAATTCTGTTAAATTTGGTCGCAGCAAAAAATTCCTTCCTTTACTACCATCTACACATTAAGGTTGTTCATTCCTGGAAGTTTAAGCAAAATCTGCTCTCCGGTTTAAGAGGAGTTGCATTCACAAAATTTCTACATAGTATATAGTGAAAAAATCAACAAAGGGCCATAAATCTGTAAAATTTGGTCGCAGCGAAAATTCCTTCCTTTACTACCATCTACACATTAAGGTTGTTCATCCCTGTAAGTTTAAGCAAAATCTGCCATCCGGTTTAAGAGGAGTTGCGTTCACAAGATTTCGGGACGTACGGACGGACTGACGGACGGACTGACGTATTGACGGACGGACGGACAAGTGCAACGCTATATGCTCCCACATTGTGGGGGCATAAAAAGCAAAATTAATGACCTACAAATACACACTTTTGGTGAAAATCACTTACTTGTATTTTTGAAAGAAATTTGATGGTTCAAATAATTTACTCCAATCTCCATCTTCACCAGCTTTATATATTTCAGTGGTAATATCCAGCCCTGAAAATAGGAACAACTTTTATTAATACTTTAAACAAGCATTTTATCAACCGTTCAAGAAAAGAACTTCAACTTTGAAAAAAAAGAAAACAAAAAAAAACCCGGATTTCTTTACAACTGTTTCAAAGGGAAAGAACTCCAACTTTGAAGAAAAAAAGACTGAAATTTCCTGGATTTCTTTAAAATGCATGTTATCAACTATTTAAAGGGAAAGAACTCAAACAATAAAAAGAACAGCCTTATATTGTCATAGAATACCTTAATACCATTAACATGCATGTTATCAAATATTTAAATAAACAAGTCCCAAATCTAACATTTCCTTATACAAGTCATGCATTTTATAAATTATTTTGAGGAACAAAAGCTTTATTGCTAATTTGATATGAATAAATTTGTCTAAATAAATAATAATACCCTAAAATAAACCTATCAATAAGTTAACATTTATCACCAACTTTTCAAGGTGTTATACTAATATTCCTCTAAATGTAAGATAGAAAACATCCTTTTTGCATTATTTCAGGTATATAATATTGGAATCTATTGAATAAAACACCATACCTTTGTCTTAAAGATCAAAATTTTATAGCAAGCAGGATATAGTCTTAACAATCATTTCAGTTTCTATGTAACAAACAACACTCCAAATCTCTTCACCAGATCTCTCTTCTTTCACAGAAAGTTGTATCTAAATCATTGGCTTTAAAAATGCTTGCAGCTTTAACAACTTGACGATGAAATCAGTATAAAGCCAGACTGCTCACCTAGACAGTATTACCTGTTTCACTTTAGGATTCATAATTTCATCATTCCCACCAATAAACTATTCCAAAGTAAAAAGTAAAAGCAGATTAGTTCATTACACAACTGTTACAGGTGAAAACAAAACTATCTGTCTTCTTGATTGAATTAACTCACCTTCTTTGAATTCGTCCATCATGATTTGTCTGGTAGATTTAGTGACATTAAATGTGGAGTTCTGACATGGATATGCTGGTGTAATGATTGGCATGAGGTGAAACCGATCTGAAGGGTTTATCTACAATCAAAAAAATTAAACAATAACAAAATTATTTCATCTCTTCGATTGTGATTTGTATGCCTCAGCCAGAAAAAATAATAATAGCAAAAATGTGTGTATTCTATGCATAAGGAGGGTCCATCTGCCCTTTTTTTGCCCTGAGAATAAAGACCCCGTATTAAAGAAGAAATGTCTACTAAAATCATTTATAATGGCAGCAAAAAAGGTCAATTATCACACGATATTTGGTTGAGTTTTAAGATGAAATTATTTCACAGTTATTTCTGACATACTTTAGCTGGATCTAAAATTTAAAACCAGCTATGAGAATAGCTACTTAATCTGACAGAGGGTACTGTTTATAAAAGAATTTGAGTCAATGTACTGTAAGTGATAAGAGAATATGTTGATTTCCCAACAATCTGTCAAATTTATGCTACAACTTTCAGTCCCTGTATTTTTAAATCGAGGCAAATAATAATACTTAATATCTAATAAGGAAGAAAATTTCACATACCCTTGGATCCCAAACTGTTAGATTTAATTTGTTCTCAGCCTGAAACTCCT
The DNA here is from genome assembly GCF_026571515.1 of Ruditapes philippinarum. Lineage (NCBI taxonomy): Eukaryota > Metazoa > Mollusca > Bivalvia > Venerida > Veneridae > Ruditapes > Ruditapes philippinarum. The sequence goes on along the minus strand of NW_026866260.1, from coordinate 84,816 downwards.
TTAACAGAACTGGCTGTGGCCAATGCCTGAAATTATATAAGAGTATAAAACTTTCTGTAATAATTAAAGATAAACTTTTAAAGTTTAAAATTGTTTTGTATCAAAAACTTTAGTTTTTCAAAAACAAGTATACTTTTTGTGTATGAGAATTATACATGTCAAATTAAAAAAAAAATGTATCTCTTAACAAATAGTATATTCATCAGTACTTTCATTAGTGTAGTAAAATACCATCAAATAATCAAAACCAATATAATGTCATTATGATAAAGATAAAAATATGATTCAGATTGCTATCATATAAGACAGGAATTAAACCTATCCAAAATATCAACATTCATTTATTCTACCTAAGTAGAAGACAGTTGCTTCTTTATCTAGAGCCTAGTACTGCTTTATACAACCTTGTACAATATTAAACAAGAACTGTCGGAGGACAGTAACGCTCGACTATTCGAAAATTTGTCACAAGGGTGTTTCATTGAGTATAATAATGCTTACCTATATGAATACATAAAATTGTCTGAAAAGGTACAAACTCTTCAAGTTTCAATACATTCCCTTCAGTAGTTATGGAGAGACAAGCTTACATGCAAAAACTTAACCAAGAATTCATGAGTCGAAAAAGGGGCATAATTATGCAAAAAAGCAAATCAGAGTTATGGGACTTGTACCAATCATCTTAGATAATCACAGAGACCAAGTGTGTGAAGTTTCAATCCATTCCCTTCAGTAGTTTTGGAGATACCAGCTTACACGCAAAAACTTAACCAAGAATTTCTAAGTCGAAAAAGGGGCATAATTATGTTAAAAAGCAAATCAGAGTTATGGGACTTGTGCCAATCATCTTAGATAATCACAGAGAACAAGTGTGTGAAGTTTCAATCCATTCCCTTCAGTAGTTATGGAGATACCAGCTTACACGCAAAAACTTAACCAAGAATTTCTAAGTCGAAAAAGGGGCATAATTATGTAAAAAAGCAAATCAGAGTTATGGGACTTGTGCCAATCATCTTAGATAATCACAGAGAACAAGTGTGTGAAGTTTCAATCAATTCCCTTCAGTAGTTATGGAGATAACAGCTTACATACAAAAACTTAACCAAGAATTTCTAAGTCGAAAAAGGGGCATAATTATGAAAAAAAGCAAATCAGAGTTATGGGACTTGTGCCAATCATCTTAGATAATCACAGAGAACAAGTGTGTGAAGTTTCAATCCATTCCCTTCAGTAGTTATGGAGATACCAGCTTACATACAAAAACTTAACCAAGAATTTCTAAGTCGAAAAAGGGGCATAATTATAAAAAAAAGCAAATCAGAGTTATGGGACTTGTGCCAATCATCTTAGATAATCACAGAGAACAAGTGTGTGAAGTTTCAATCCATTCCCTTCAGTAGTTATGGAGATACCAGCTTACATACAAAAACTTAACCGAGAATTTCTAAGTCGAAAAAGGGGCATAATTATGAAAAAAAGCAAATCAGAGTTATGGGACTTGTGCCAATCATCTTAGATAATCACAGAGAACAAGTGTGTGAAGTTTCAATCCATTCCCTTCAGTAGTTATGGAGATACCAGCTTACATACAAAACCTTAACCACAGGGACGCCGACAAATGGGTGACTGCATTAGCTCGATTATTCTGCGAATAGTCGAGCTAAAAATGTGTTTTTTCTTATATAAAGAACATCTGATTGAAATAGTCCTGAACTAAATGACTTAACAATTCTTAAGTAAATAACATATAATTTTTCTAACTTACCATGTTGAATAAACCATAAAGAATTTTTGTACAAGAGTAGATGGATCAGCATTTGGATATAACTGGCAAACACGTGCCACCAACATTGCCCATGATACACCACCAAGAAACCCCAATGAGTTGGAATATATTCCTCGTCCTGAAAATATCAAACTGAGATTTGAAACTGTGATCCTTGTATTCCTCTGCAGACTCTTTTCATACAAAAATTTCTATATAATTTTTTTAGAAATTGACACCAATTTTTAGTGATAAATATTTTCGACATTTTATTTGTTTTAATCATAATTGCAGTTTTAGTGGATTACAAGTGTTTAATACTTATATCTAAGGCAATCACCCAGACTAAAGCTTCAAGCTCTTTGTTGAGTTTCTGTTATCTTACATAAGAAATACCTTAAACTTACTTTCTGAATACTACTGCCTGAGTGGCAAAAATGATATGCCTATCAAACCATTAAAGATACAGGCTTGCGTGTACGTCCATGGAGTCAGATGACTGTATGTTGACTGCTGTTTTTTATACTCAATCTCTTATATTACCCATGGACTGTTTCAAATGTATTTCTTGTATAACATTAAAGATAGATGATTGTAATTTGATAACCTACTTTTAGCCCATAATTTGATGGCACGCAGGGTCATTCTAAAGCTTTCAACATTTGGTACAAGATGCAATATTTCATCAGTCACTCTGCAACCTGTAAACAATAAAATAAAAAACTAGAAATGTGTCCATAGGACACAGATGCCCCCACACGCCACTGTTCTGTCAATCTTATGACTCTAGGTCAAATATTTTTTGGACTACATGTGCCACAAGTTGAAAACTAAAAATCAACAAAGGGCCATAATTCTGTTAAATTTGGTCGCAGCAAAAATTCCTTCCTTTACTACCATCTACACATTAAGGTTGTTCATCCCTGGAAGTTTAAGCAAAATCTGCCATCCGGTTTAAGAGGAGTTGCGTTCACAAAACTTCTACATAGTATATAGTGAAAAAATCAACAAAGGGCCATAATTCTGTTAAATTTGGTCGCAGCAAAAATTCCTTCCTTTACTACCATCTACACATTAAGGTTGTTCATCCCTGGAAGTTTAAGCAAAATCTGCCATCCGGTTTAAGAGGAGTTGCTTTCACAAAACTTCTACATAGTATATAGTGAAAATATCAACAAAGGGCCATAATTCTGTTAAATTTGGTCGCAGCAAAAATTCCTTCCTTTACTACCATCTACACATTAAGGTTGTTCATCCCTGGAAGTTTAAGCAAAATCTGCCATCCAATTTAAGAGGAGTTGCGTTCACAAAATTTCTACATAGTATATAGTGAAAAAATCAACAAAGAGCCATAATTCTATTAAATTTGGTCGAAAGCAAAAATTCTTTCCTTTACTACCATCTACACATTAAGGTTGTTCATCCCTGGAAGTTTCAGCAAAGTCTGCCATTCGGTTTAAGAGGAGTTGCGTTCACAAAATTTCTACATAGTATATAGTGAAAAAATCAACAAAGGGCCATAATTCTGTTAAATTTGGTCGCAGCAAAAATTCCTTCCTTTACTACCATCTACACATTAAGGTTGTTCATCCCTGGAAGTTTAAGCAAAATCTGCCATCTGGTTTAAGAGGAGTTGCGTTCACAAAATTTCTACATAGTATATAGTGAAAAAATCAACAAAGGGCCATAATTCTGTTAAATTTGGTCACAGCAAAAATTCCTTCCTTTACTACCATCTACACATTAAGGTTGTTCATCCCTGTTAGTTTAAGCAAAATCTGCCATCCGGTTTAAGAGGAGTTGCGTTCACAAGATTTCGGGACGTATGGACGGACAGACACTCGGACGGACAAGTGCAACGCTATATGCTCCCACTCTGTGGGGGCATAATAACAAAATCCCAAGAACATAAATTCCCTTCCAATTCTCTAAGATAATGATGCTCTTCTAATGTTTCAAGGTCAATTGATATTCAAACAAAACTACAATGCATATAAACAACCTACCCTCATGTCACATCATTTTTTTAAATCTGATTTCTTCATGATACTAGTAATTGTATTAGGTTAGTGATCTTTACATGTATTTTACATTGAAATCAATCCATTTCCTTTATTTTTTCCCACTTAAAATGCAATATTTACCTCTAAAAAGCCACCATGTACATTTGTCATCAGAACCGTGGCTTCAAAGATGAATTTGATCAGTTTGTAGATAAATTTCAAAAATTGAAAACTGAAAGCTATCACTATAGATTGCCTTGCGCATTAAATTGCATTAAATAGAAACTTTGATTAAATGTGCACCCATGTCGCATTATCTCATTATATTTCCCCCTTCAAAAAACCACTGGTCATTTCGAAAATTTCAAAAGATAAACAATTGAGGCAATTTATTTAGACATTCTAAAACTAAGGCTCTTTAATAAACTCAGAAAATCATAAAACCTACAAACTATTACACCAAGACATGTTTTTGATTGAGATTTTGTGAAGACTGACCATTTTATACAAGTCAATCACTCGTTTAGTACCGGTAGACCTATTACTAATATATATAAGCAAGCTGGACAAAAGATAACCTACCATTAAGACTTCTGACACATTTTTGGTCAAGATTTTTTAACAGTGCTTCATCTCTGAGATCAATATCCTCTGGTATAGTTGGCAGCGCTAACCGAGAAAACAACATATCAAGCTGAAATAATAAAACAACATATCAAGCTGAAATAATATAACAATATATTCAGCTGAAAAATGAAACAATAATAACAGTGTATATGTAGCATTTTGGGAAAATAACATTACAATCTAATTATGTCTCACTATTAACAATTTATCATTTCTATTTTGAAAATAAAATTTATATTATATGTGTTTTAATAGGCTACAAACAAGCATCTCTCTGACAGTAATACAAGTTATTTCAGCTTTTTATATAAACAAGCATAATAGAAAACCATGTTTTTAACTTTCTTTTGACGGTATATCATCAATATTATAATTATACAATGACTTTTCAAGATATACATATATAAAAAAACATAATTATATTTTTTATATATGCAATAACAACATTATGATTTTGCCATCAAAAATATTCACATTAAAGAATTCTTTTTTGGCTTGAGTATATCCAACAATGTTTAAATCTCAGCTTAAGAGAACAAGAAAGTCGAACTAGAAGTAAAGAAACATTACTTTACCTCAATACCATCAAATGTCATCTTGATAACAGGTACATATGCTTCTTCAACAGCCTATAATAAATATAGAGATATCATTTCTGAAAATTTACATCTCCTTTCAGGGATTTTTTTGTCTTATTTTATAGCTGTTATTGTGTCATATTCCCACTTGAAAATAGTATATTATCTCCAAATCCACAGGAAAAAATTCCCAATTGAAAGTTACAAAATAAAAATATTGAATAAAATTCTAAAATCTTCTAAATTATTATGAATAGACTTATAGAAAATTCACCCAATGAATTCTAAATGAGTACAAAAAATTATGCCTGTAAAAATAGTACAAACAATACATGTATATAAAACTAACTGATATCAGAACTTACCCTCAGATCTTTCACCTCTGGCTGTTCTTTAAGAAGTTCCACAAAAGATGAAAAGAAATCTGATCTATCAACATGTCTTGGAGCCACACATAATGTATCTATATCAGCACCTAGTATGTAGCAAACATAATGGTACGTAACAAACATAATGAAGTAAAACATAAATCATCTAACAATATCGTGACCCACGAGTGTATTCTTGACTGAAGCATACAAAAATCTTTCCAGTTTTATGACAGATTTATAGCCTCTACTTGTTTGTTTGTTGTCTTGTCACAAATGGTGATTTTTTAGCTTTACTTGAGGAGAAAGAATTCAAACGCCCAATCATGCATTGATTCAGGCACTAACATGCACCTGAGAATAACCACTGATCTAGCTTGATAAAAAAATCCAAAGTTTCTGATGGTATTTGATGTTTCTGTGGTTGATAAGTTTTAAACGGTTTATTACATAATGATATGACACAAAGTCTAAAGCCTTAATTTGGACATTTTTATCAAGTGCTGATGCCTTTTCATAATAATTAAGATACTACAAATTGTTTTGATGCTACTATATTTATAAATTCATATTTTATTATCACTTTTAAACAATGAAATGACATGAACACTTTATTTTAATTTCAATGATTACGCTGATAGCTATATTCTTCCTGAGAAATTGTATAGACCTAGAAAAAATTTGGTCTTTATTGTTGTTGTTATTTTTACCTTTTTTGTGTACTCCAAGTCTGTATGATCCAAATGTACACACTTTACCACCAAAGGAATCTATTCGATTGTCTGGAATATTGTTCTAGGGAGAGAAAAATTCAGATATCAACACATGTTTCTACCATAATGGTACAAAGGTCAAATCTGTCTACGTATAAATACATATTTAATTACCGGAAACACTGTTTTCATATATTTTCTATAATTTTCAACACAAAAATAATTTTTAATTTTTAATGTTCAAATCAATTAATTTCATTAATGTGCAGTAAAGAAAGGATTACAATGCGCATATGAATAAACATAAATCTAAAATGCAAGGAAAAAAAGCCCATAATTACATTGAAAAAATAATTGTACTGCACTGAACAGACTATATTGACGAAACTGGCTTATTATAGCAGTTATATTTTCCAAAAGGATGACCTTCATAGGAAATCTGAGAAGCTATTTGAGACATTAAGCTAGTTGAAACAGGTTACTTCTTACAATGTTGACATCATAAACTGTAACAATGTTTGCAATGCATCATTCATACAAATATTTACCTTTCTTCTACTGACATCTCTGATCCATTCCTTTACAAGCATGTTTACTTTATTCAGCACTTCCATTCTGATAATATGAAACATTAATTTAAATACATTTTCAACAAAATAATATGTTTCTATCTATAACATTTTATTATGCTTTTTTTAATGTAAAGTTTAAAAAAATCTTTCAAGAAATAAATTTTTAATGTTTAAAAGAGTGAAGACAGGTGGTGGTTTTCTCCAGAATTCCAGCTGATAAGCCATTGATTTATCTATCAATCAGGGTTACTAATAACAATTAACTTACTTATCATGTGAAGTATAAATGCTGAATATAAAATTTTACTTTGAACACTGTTTGAAGATCAAAGTGTAACTTGTTCAACAATGATTATCACCTTATTAATTGAGACCACCTAAATAGTGACAAATCATTTCACATTTCATCTTGCTAAGTTTGTCAATGAATTTACCCTGCTCTATCCAATTTAAATAAATTCAAGGAATTTGTATTACAAAATACTAAAATTCATGAATTGAGAAGCCAATAAATTAATAGACTCAATCATTTCTGGTGGTGTTTATATGTTAGCTACTTAACCCTCACCTGCTGAAACCAAGTGATTAGCATTTGCCATCAGTGCAGTCTAACAAAGCTCAATACTGTGGCTTGACTAACTTAATTTTTTCATCTTGATACATATATATCCCAAAAATTAATACGGGGAAGTCAAAGACCGGGCCCGCTAAGCGGGACCGGGCTTTGGCTTGCCCGGCTATAGACTACACGTGTATATTTAAAAGAAAATCAAATAAAAAACAATTAAAAAATATATAGAATTCTATACCTATCAATGAAATTTTCAGTGTCAGTTCTAGTCGGGCGCCTCCATTTACAATGTAACTCAATGATAAAAGGAGGGGTATTCCGATAACGGAACAAATCTCAACTTTTCGGATCAATAATAAACGTCAAGTGTTCCAAGTGAAAACGGAAGCGGTGCATGTAATACCGAATGACAATTTTAAAACGGAAAGAATGAAAGGAATTTTTTTAACGACTTCCCTTTGCCTAATTTCATATTAATGGATGCTTGGAAAATGGAATCTGTACAACAGTACAAGTTAAGATATTCAACAGATTGAGGGTTAATGTGGCATCATGGACTGATGATGAAGTTGAAATGTCTACTATACCTGTGAGCTAACTCCTCATCACTTTCAAATACACCAAAAGGCCTCATTGTCTCTTCTAGTTTGGCCGACAGTTTCAGATCTACAGGCTTTGGACCATCCAGGCTTATTGGTGAAGTAATACCTGGGTACTTCCCTGAAGTACCGTCCAGTGACATCTAAAAAAAAAGTCATTTATTAGTTGGGGCATATTTAGACAAAATGAAATTGGGGATAACCAATAAGTTGACTTTTGAGGGAGTGAGATGTCTAAGGGCCAAGTTTATCTATCGTCCATCTTATCACAGGAAGTGCTGGAAGTGGGGTCAGCTGAGCTCAGGTAAGTCAAATGTAACTCAAATGAGTTAACACAGCTCCCAAATTATAGAATCTAAAAAGTAAGATTTGCAACTATCATCAAGTTTGACACGACTCGCAAATAGCATAATTACAATATGTAAATAGTCTAAATGAAATTTAAAAATAAAAAAATCACATGACATGTACACGAGGATAGTTTGTTTATTTTAACAAAAGCTTGAAAGTGGGTGGGGAGTGGAACTTTTCATTCTTTATCGTAAAATTCAATACTTCACTTCAATTTCATAGTAAATATTCTATACCTTCGGTAAATTTAAGTTAGGAAGCTTTGGTCCTTGTGGTGTTAATCAATAAAACGACTTAAACTAATTTCCATTTAACATTTTGCTCACAAAAAAGTTATAACTTCGTTGTTTAAAAATTAATGGCGGAAAAAGTAAAACATTTCCGAATATCTATCTCTACAATTAAAATTATTATTTTTATTTTATATGTACAAATATACACAAATAATTTTCGCAAATTTCATCATATTCTTGGAGATAAACAGTTAAATATTTAATTTCAAAGAAAATGCAGAAATTAACAGACAAAAAGCAGACTGCAATGTTTTTTTTCTAACCTAAAGATTGGAAACAAGGACCAAGTAAACTAATGCATTAATTACGTATATGACGAATTTTACTATCTCGTTTATTGTTCACAGACGTACATTTATTAAACCGTATTATTATAGGTATCTTAATGCATTGAAATTTTAAGATCTAATGAGTAGTTAAAACGCAAACAGGACGTTTCGGCCCCAAACCAAATCGGCCCCAGTCGAAAAATCGGCCCCTGGACGTTTCGGCCCTTTTCCGCGAGACGTTTCGGCCCCACTATGGTATATTGCTTGATTGATTAACAACAATTAATAGAAACGTCTCGAAATCGTTAAACAGACCACATTTAAAAAGCATTGCTTTGTTTTGTAAAGAAATGTAATTACAACATGCAAATAATAAGTACATGTATGATATTGTATCAATATAGTCTTCTAGAAAAAAATGTTAATGAAGCATGAATTTCGGTTATTATTAAGAATCTAGTCATATCTTTATTTCATTTTACGGGTACAATATGTCACTCATTCTCCTGTTTTTATGTATATTTTTCTGTGTTCCGGTTGTGACATGTTCACAAATTAATTTTGTATTTCATGTCACATGAAGACCCAACCCGAGAAAACCATATCTTAGATCTGTTCCTGACAAATAACCCCTCCATTGTAAACAGAGCCAACGTAATCCCAGGTATCAGTGATCACGATGCTGTCCTGGTCGACACAAATACCTCCGCCCGTATAAAGCTCCAAAAACCACGTAAAATCCACTTATATAATAAGGCAGACTGGGACGGTCTTAGGTTACATATGTCCAACCTTCATGATTCTCTTACCAGGTCAAAAAGTTATTCCAACAAATCAGTGGAAGAGTTATGGCAAACAATCTCCAGCTCAATTGAGGAAGGGGTCAATACTTTCATCCCATCAAAATGGTCATCCTCCAAAAATAAACTCCCCTGGATCAAGGTCAACCTCAAACGTTTATACAGGAAAAGGGACAAAGCCTACAAGCAGTACAAGAGCCATAACTCAAATAAATCTAGAGAAAAATATCTCAGTATTAAACATCTTTGCAGAAAAGAAACTAAGTTAGCCTATCAAAATTACTTAGAAGATATACTAAACATTAACAACAACATCTCTCAAGAACATGAACAAACACAAACCAGACCAAACACCAAAAAGCTATATTCACTATTAAAACATTCAAAACAAGATTCTTTTGGCATTGACTCACTGAAAAAACACAATAAACTGTATACATCAGATCAAGACAAGGCAACAGTACTAAATGAACAATTTCAATCAGTTTTCACTTCTAAATCCCCTGTTTCTCTTAAATTCCTTGCTGATATGAAGGTACAGGATCAGGCAGATACAGGTAGAGAGGTTCCCCACACACCATTTAGCCCCCATAACCCCATGCGTGATATTGATATCTCTGTAAAAGGTGTTGAGAAGCTTCTAAAAAACCTCAACCCCCATAAGGCTGCAGGACCTGATCAAATTAGACCCATTGTGCTCAAAAATACCAGTAAAGAATTAGCCCCTATAGTGTCCAAACTTTTCCAGAAATCACTGCAGTCCAGCACTCTACCAGACATCTGGAAAATGGCAAATGTCGCCCCTGTCTTTAAAAAAGGTAGCAAGTCAGACCCAGCCAACTATCGCCCTATCTCTCTTACCTGTATCTTGTGTAAAACCCTGGAACACATTGTCTCCTCCAGTATAACAAAGCACTTTACTAGATCAAACTTGTTCTATGATTTGCAGCATGGTTTCCGAGAAAAAAGGTCATGTCAATCCCAATTATTAATGCTTATAGATGATATCCTACAGTCAGTAAATCAGAGAAGCCAAGTAGACTTAATCCTTCTTGACTTCTCTAAGGCCTTTGATATGGTCAACCATGAAAAACTCCTGTATAAGCTGCATTTCTACGGTATAAGGGGTCAGACTCTTAAATGGATCAAAGGTTTTCTTGATAACAGGTCACAGTCCGTGGTGGTAAATGGCTCCACATCCAGCTCCATACCAGTCTCCTCCGGTGTTCCCCAGGGCTCGGTCCTCGGACCTCTCTTATTTCTTATATACATAAATGACCTTCCTGAATATGTCCAATCCTCTAAGGTCCGCCTATTTGCTGATGACACAGCCATCTATCTATCTCTGACTGTCGCTTCTCATTCTAGCTTACTACAATATGACTTACACCAACTTGAACAATGGGAAACAAAATGGGACATGCAATTTAATCCATCAAAATGCCAGGTTATCCAAATCACAAAACGAAAAACAGTCATTCCAACAAAATACCTCCTACATAACACCACATTAGAAACAGTTCCATCTGCAAAATACCTTGGCATTACAATATCAAATGATTTAACATGGAACAAACACATAAACAACATCACAACAAAGGCGAATCAAACACTTGGTTTTCTACGCCGAAACATCAAGGTTCACTCAGAAAGGTTAAAGTCAACCGCATACAATACACTTGTCAGACCCTAGCTTGAGTACAGCTCCACGGTCTGGTCCCCGTACACAGGAACTCTCATTGACCAGATAGAGTCAGTCCAGAGAAGGGCTGCTAGGTGGGTCAAACATGACTTTGGCCGTATGTCAAGTGTCACTGACATGTTGACTTCCCTTCAATGGAGGCGCCTTGACCTTCGGCGTATTGACCAACGCCTGGTCATGTTTCAAAACATCCTGCATGACCAGGTGGCTATTCCTTTCCCAAAGTATATCGTCCCTCTTACAAGATCATCTAGAACATCCCATCTCCATGCATTCCAACAAGTCCAAACTAAAACTGATTACTATAAATATTCATTTTTCCCAAGAACAATTGTCCACTGGAATGCTTTACCACCTGAAATCATAAACTTGTCTGGCCCCGAGTTCAGTCTGGCTGTAAGCCGGATTGAACATACGTCTCCCTAAAATACCTTTTCTGTTTTTAACCTGTTTTTAACAATATACTCATTTCCTTTACTTTTATATTCTTTTATTTCAACTCTTTTACTAACATTCTTGTCAGTTGACGCGCGTCAAGTCTAGGTCCCCAGCAGGGGTTTGACTATATGGAAGATAGATAGATAGACATGTTCTTATGCACCATGACATTATTTATACTGTATTGAATAAATCTTGAAAATGCTTCTCCTTCAGCTGGACACTTTTACTATAACGTTCATCTTGGGATATATATCGGCCCTTCTATTTCTGCTTTATATAAATGGTCTACCTGCATTTATGAAGTCAAATAATTATAATTTCTTCTTGCAGATGACTGCGTTATTTACAGATCTGTAACGGGTTTGGCTGACACAGTGCAGATTCAGATGAAAGATTTAGACAGTTTTTCATTATATCTTTTAACATTAGTCAATGTCATATCATGCATACAACGAGAAATCACAAACCAATAAAAGCTGTTTATACGTTAGAGCTTAGGCTTCTTAAAATGTGACATACAATGCTCATAACCTTGTACTTATAAGCAGCAGCATATATCAGCATTGTTAGACAAACTTTAGAATATTGCTCTGGTGTATGGGATTCTTACCATCACGATATTCAAGAAGAGCGTAAAATACTAGTCTTTCTTTGAATAAGATATGATGGCTTCTGATGCATTTTCTGTGCCAAATTAGAAATACACGTTTCTACATTTCCGATGTAAAGGTGTTAAATACGTATCTTTCTTTGGAATTTTTAATTAATACTTAACAATTAATGATGCTGCACAATCAGTGCATTTTGTGAAAAAAATGTTTGAGACAAGGAAAGTATGTCGTGGTTCAGTTTAAGTTTGGCGAAATATTGCAAGCCCATTTAAACAGCAATCATTTAATATTTAACATGTTAATAACTAATGAAATCATTTTCAGTTTCGTCATGTTGATTTTTTCCCCATATTATTCACAAATAATCATTTGAAACAATACATTAAGTCCATACATACTTCAGTATTGCATGGTCAATTTCTTAGAGTAGTAAGCATGTTTTACTATGAATGATATTAGCAAGGGGACGTATTAAACTAGTTCTTTGTTGGCACAGTATTTATCTTAACTAAAACACTGATATTTAAAAAAAAAATCTATTAACAAGTGACTTTGTCTGACTTTGCTAGACTTCATATATATATAAAGACACTGACTCAGTAGTACTTCAAACACAGGAGTAAAAATGTAATAAGATAATAATAATAATAATAATAATAATAATAATAATAATAATAATAATAATAATAATAATAATAATAATTAATAATAATAATAATAATAATAATAATAAAAAGACATGTTTAAAATGACATATATGTCTTATTACACTAGATATGTCCTTAAAACACATTTCTTTTTTAACTTGCAAAGTTACGCTAAAGTGACTTTACTATCCTTGGCTTGACTTAGTGTGACTTTCTAGTGTTTCGTAGGACCGCGTTAGGATCATTTCTCATCTTTGGCTTCATTTCTGCTTTAAAGCAATCCGACCCAGTCTGGCTACAAAAAAAAATGATGAAGTATCCGAAATTTATCAATTCGATAAAATTAAAGATAGACACAACATTGTCATCGTTTAGTGAATATGTACAGAAAGCCGTTGTTTTTATTGCAACAGTAACTGTTATTTTTTGGTTTTCTGTCTTTCTCTATGGAAGTTATTATTACTACTATGTCCCAGAAGTAGCACAAGAAAGACAAGTCTACTTTCACTTTAGGTACACTATATCTTACAAACTTGTATGTATTGTATGAACTATGAAGTTTCTACTGCTTCATTTTCTGAAGTAATGTAGTGTATGCCAGGAAACAGTCAATGTTTTTGTGACTGTAGTGCGCTGTATATACTAAATTAATAATTCTGCTTAAAAATAATGCATAATGTATTACAAACAAAATGAACTGAGGACAGTTTTATAATTTCATAGCTCGTATTGAAAGGGAAAGATAATTTTTTGGAGTCCAATTACTCCTCTAGTTATCAACAGATTCAGGTTCATTTGTCTTGCAATGTTAATTACCACCTAAATTATATCATAACTCATGCAGTGATATTATTAAAAGCTAGAGGTGTGAAAGTAGTAAAACTATTTTGGTGTGCCAAGGCTAGATTCTGAGATATTTTTGTTCAGGTGTCAGAATCTAGCCTCTTCGTCCATATAGGGGAGATATTGCACATACACAAAATAGCACAATATCTCCATGCATCATTTTAAACATGTTCACTGTACTTGTGTTTTGTTAGTAGGAAAATTATTTTAAATTCACCTAATAGAATCTTTTTTCTTTTTTTTTTAAAAAAAAGGCCTTATCATGGCATTATTTATTCAAGTGATACAGTGTTATTTCAAGTATTCATAATTGTTACTTGTTATGAATTGCATATACTGTTCCTTTTTACAGAGTTTGTGAGACTGGAGTTGGTCTTTGTTCATTTCCAATAGCAAACATAAGTCTTTTGAAGGAAGGGAAGAATGAAGTAGGTATCCTAGTCTAAGTTATTTCTGTGTATTGCCTTCAATGATTTGGGCTTGAATCTTTTACAGTAAGGGGCGTTAAATTGTTTCATGAATATAGGAAAGCTATTTGGTTAGTTAACAAGAAAACTGTTTTAACAGTGACTTGGTGCCATGGATATTGCATAGAGAGGCTGGTATAGTTTCCCTCTGGCAGTAAAACAAATAAGTCTTAATATAATCTTAATGTGCCAATGTGATTTAAAATCATGTATATCTATAAGTTGTTCATATTTAGTAAAATTATAACAGCTTCAGAATACAAAGCCACTACTAGGTTGAATAGTAAAATGTTGTTACTGTGAAGTAAGTCACAGATAATAATCATATGCAATCAAAATGATAATTTATCTGAAAATTCAGTTTTGTTTCTTCTCAAGAAAAACCTTTAGTGTGTACAGCAGCTGTGCTTTTCTATAATGGATTGAATTTTGAAAAATTATCATCTTTCTTTTTCATGATATTTTTTTTGGTTTGATTTAAATTCTTGAGGCTGTTTATACTTTATTTTTCTTCCTATTCCATTAAGACATTTTTTAACCACAGAAAGAAATTGAATCCTTTCATTTGAGAAATTTATTTCACGGAATTTCACCAGACTATGGAAGGTTGATGGTTCAACTCAAATGTCCGGTTCTACACAAATGACCACTTATGTTCAAAATAATACAAAGAAAATGTTATTCCACCATGGAAGTGGATAACAATATCACATAAATGACCTAAGTAATAATATTTACGCCCCCCCCCCCCCCCCCAAAAAAAAAAAATAACAACACGAAAAAGTTAGTGTTCAAGTCAATTATTGCATTGACTTGGCAGTGGAGGTTAAAGTATGCTCCTTTACCCTACTATCCCCTGCACTGCCTTGCTGGCTAGGTGTTAGAAAATTGAATGGTTTACAAGTTTTACAGTCTCAAATGATATTTGAAAGGTCCTGGTTTTGCATATTGTGAAAAGATACTTCGATGACTTGAAATAAAAGTCATTAAAGATGAAGAGTCAATAGTTAAAGGAACTCCACTGAGGATTATAATCCTAAAACATAAAATTTTAATTTTTCACAAGCTAAAGATAAAGACGAGCGCTTAAAACAGAAATATAAATAAAATATAACCAAGAAATATACAAGAAATACATTGAAAATCATATGTTTGTGCTATTCTCAGTCCAATTTGAGTGAAAAGCGTTTAAACGCTTTTCAATTTTGGGTCATTTTTCACTATAATAATAATTATTATAGACAAACGTAGGGGGCTAATGATCTGAAATTTTGCACATACCTTATTAGTATAGATCTACATCAAATGGAGTAATAAACTGAATAAGTTAGTTCCAGTCCTGTCATGTCAAAAAACCTCAGTGGAGTCCCTTATTATATATTTTGCATATAAGTAATATTTCTGATTTCTGAAATATTTATATTGGTCCATAATGCTGTATACTTGAAACAAATTCATATTTTGCATGTAATTTATTTACAGGTTTTCAATGTTGGTCAGTCATACAGGATTGTTCTTGATCTAGATGTACCAGAGTCTGATGTCAATAGAAACATAGGTGGGTATACTCTTGAACACACTCATGCACACACAATATTCTGCGTATTTTTCAATGATTTATAAAAGTGAAATGGTATAAAAATAAAAGGAAAATAAAACAAAAGCTACAAACAAATCTTAACATTTTATTCTGGACACCTATTTAGGTTCTTATTTAAATATTGGCCCAGTGAGCTCAATAAAGCACTGGATTTGTAATTCAGAGTAGCTGGTTTAATCCCCAGACAACATAAAATTTTCTGTGTGAAAGTATTTAAATGTATATGAAAACCAGACAGCTGATTGTTAGAAACATGACAAACACCCCTGTGATAAGCAAAAAAAAAACCAAGAATTTTTAGATAAAATCACTTACTCCTTTTTTGTTGTCAGTTTTACTCCTGCCAATTAAGGTTGATAAACACTATCATATGATGAAACTATCTTGCTTGTTTGTACAGTAAAAACTCAGAAAACCGGACCCTGTCCGGACTTGACCAAAAGTCCAGTTTTTAAGAGGATTCCGTTTTTCAGAGGTTTTATACATTTATTGATAATTATGATGCGTCTGAACAATGACTTTGTTCAATCATTTTGTATTTACTTTTCAACCCTTTTGTCAAAGTCATATTTGAATTTCTTTTTGCGATAAATGTCTTAAGTAATTTTATTATGCAAATCCATGAAAATCAGAAATTAAAACAACACAGTGTCTGAAATATATCTGTTTAGTAGTTAAGTAATTTTATTATGCAAATCCTTAATTAATCTGTAATTAATGGAAATTTAGTATAACTACTTTTGCATATATTTGAAAAAGCATACCTATACAGGAACAGACACAATTATTATGAATGAGCTTTAATTCAATTGCCAATAAGAAATTAATACACACTGACAAGTAAAAAGTTGGTAATTGAGCATGTCATCAGTTGAGATTATGTTTTAATCCTCATTAAAATACACAGAAAGTTGACGCTTAAAATTGCTGTCCGGTTTTCAGAGGATTTATTATGATTGTTTAGCATTAGAAACCATAGAAAATCGTCCTGTTTTCGGAATTTAGAGGTTCTAGTATTCAGAGGATATTTTTCAATGAACATATAAGGAGAAAATATGGGACTTTTAAAATGGTCCGGTTTTCAGAGGATTCCGGTTTTCAGAGTTTTCCGGTATTCAGAGTTTTTAGCTCACCTGTCACTAAGTGAGATGCGTCCGGCCGTAAACTTTTACTTTAAATGACATCTCCTCATTAACCACTAAGCCAATTTCATCCAAACTTCACAGGAATGTTCCTTTGGTGGTCACCTTTAAAAATTGTTCAAATAATTTAATTCCATGCAAAACTCTGGTTGCCATGGCAACCGAAAGAAAAAACTTTAAATATCTTCTTTTAAAAAACCCTAAGAGCTAGAGCTTAGATATTTGGCATGAAACATCTTCTAATGAGTGTCTACCAAGTTTGTTCAAATAAAAGCCCTGGGGTTAAAATTGAACCCGCCCCAGGGGGTCTTTGATTTTCCCTATATGCATATAGTAAAAACTTAAAATATCTTCTTTTAAAGAACCCAAAGAGCTAGAGCTAAGATATTTAGCATGAAACATCTTCTAATGACTGTCTACCAAGTTTGTTCAAATAAAAGCCCTGGGGTCAAAATTTGCCCCGCCCCAGGGGGTCATTGATTTTCCCTATATGCATATAGTAAAAACTTAAAAAATCTTCTTTTAAAGAACTCAAAGAGCTAGAGCTAAGATCTTTAGCATGAAACATGTTCTAATGGGTGTCTACCAAGTTTGTTCAAATAAAAGCCCTTTGGTCAAAATTAGCCCCGCCCCAGGGGGTCTTTGATTTTCCTTATATGCATATAGTAAAAACTTAAAAAATCTTCTTTTTAAGAACTCAAAGAGCTAGAGCTAAGATATTTAGCATGAAACATGTTCTAATTGGTGTCTACCAAGTTTGTTCAAATAAAAGCCCTGGGGTCAAAATTGGCCCCGCCCCGGGGGTCATTGATTTTCCTTATATGTATATAGCAAAAACTTAAAAAATCTTCTTTGAAAAAACCCAAATAGCTGGAGTTTAGATATTAAGCATGAAACATCTTCTAGTGAGTGTCTACAAAGTTTGTTAGTTAAAATACACCAAAACAACACATATTTTTTCAAAATCTTTACTAGTTTCGACTGTTGTCTTCATCAGAATCAGAATTGGTTTTAACTTTATGTGTATAATAAAAAATATAAAAAAATCTTCTTTTAAAAAAACCCATTGAGCTAGAGCTTAGATGTTTAGCATGAAACATCTTCTTATGGGTGTCTACCAAATTTGTTCAAATAAAAGCCCTTGGGTTAAAATTGGCCCTGCCGGGGGTGGGGACGGAAGGAGGGGGGGGGGTAGATCGTTGTTTTTCATTATATGTGTGTAGTAAAAACTTAACATCGTGAAACATCCTCTAATGGGTGTCTTCCAAGTTTGTTCAAATAAAAGCCCTGGGGTTTAAACTGGCCCCGCTCCGGGTGCCTTTATACAGGTGAGCGACCTCAGGGCCATCATGGCCCTCTTGTTACTGTATTTGGTTGATTAATAAAACCAGGTACTTGTTATTTTTGTATTCTCACTAAAAATAAATACTCTTATGTTTGCTGATACTGCTTTTAAATTTGATATTGCATGTTCAAAAAGGCAGCATTAAAACTAAGAAATCTATATATGACCTTCACTCACTTTTCAGTGTGTGCTAAAACTCAATCAAAGGAAAATGAAAATATGAGCCGCGCCATGACAAAGCCAACATAGTGGGTTTGCTACCAGCATGGATACAGACCAGCATGTGCATCTGCGCAGTCTGATCAGGATCCATGCTGTTCGCTTACAAACCCTATTACAAGTAAAGAAACTGATAGCGAACAGCATGGATTCTGATCAGACTGCGCGGATGCGCAGGCTGGTCTGGATCCATGGTGGTCGCAAACGCACTATGTTGGTTTTATTATGGCACGACTCATATAACATTTCTGGATTGAAAGTATATGATTATTTATAAATATGAATATAAATCATGATCAATTCAGGTATGTTTATGATTGAGATGCGGTTGTATAACAAGCGTGGAGAAGTTGTTCAAACCTCAGCACGTGCTGTAAGTGTACGTTTCTTTTTCTTTATAATTGCCCGTCAAGGAATTTTATATGTTGTGAGTGGTTTTTCATTTTCACCTCTCCTTTAACATTACCCTTGCATAGTCAAGCTGTTATTTTGAAGGATTCAAAGTGTTGTCTTCCATATGTTTTGAAAAGATGTAACAATATCCTTTGATGAAGTTTCTCCAACCTTGTCATAAATTGTATAATTTTCTTCTTTTACTTGTACATTGTACATGATCTACTGAACACATGTCTAATTAAGAAATGATCAATGTCTTTACACTAGTAAGCCTTTGGTATCAGTATAGAGCCAGGCCAGTCGGCACATCCATGCAATTTGACCAAGCTCTATGGTACAGGCAAACCAACTTCAAATTTTCATCTTAGTTCTCCCCAAATCTCCCCAAAATAGGCAATACACAGTGTGAAAAAGTCCATTTAAGAAATTCCGCTGGCTTAGGGTTCAGAAGAATCATATGCTTTAATAAGGTTACAATAGTTATTAAATCTGTTGGTATAAAGATTTATTTAAGTTTTGAATTCCAAACTGAAATTACTAGTAATTGAAGTACATCCTCTTATTTCTAACAAGTTGTTTCTCTTTTATTAGGCTTGAGTCTGTTTTAAATTGTCATATACTAGTGAAGCTTTATTGAAAGAAAAAAAAGCAACTTCTTTTTTTGTTTGTTGAAACTTCATCTTCTAATACTTGGATAAAGTTAGTCATGTGTTATAATTAACTAGATAAGCAAATATAACTAATCTGTCTAAAATATCCTTTTAAAGCCAATAAATTGTTCATGACTTCTGTTTGTTTTAATTTTTTGCAGACGTCAGTAAGGTACAAGTCGGATCTGCTGCGCACTTTGGAGACATTTGCATTTTTGCCCTTATTTTTGTTTGGCTACATGCATCAGAAGCAGTTTCTACATGTAGATTTGTTTCCAGACTTCATGGACAATGCTGTAAGCATAAATTAACATGTAAATTAGTTAAGTTATGTAAAAATCAACCAATGCAAGTTCAAAATAAAGAGTAACACATGTCAACACCAGAGCAAGTTTACAATATTTTATTAGTGACTACCAGTTTCGGTCATTATTTCATGTAGTTGACCTTCATCAGGACCAAGAAAATGTAAAAGCTTATTAAGTAATGTAAAAGATTTGTTTCACAATATTAAAGAATATTGATAATTAAAGTTTTCTTAAGATAAATTGAAACGGATGAAGATTTTGTGGTGACAGTTTAAAATTGTATATAATGACATCTCCTATTTTCATGTATATTGGTGTTAAATTTAACCTGCTTGAACTGAAAGTGATAAGCTTTTAACACCAGAGCTAGGCAAGCTTCTATACTGTCGGCTTCATTGTAACTAACTTAAAATTCTTATCTTCATATGTTTTAAATTGATAGTAGATATTTCCTAAAATGGAAACTGGA
The DNA here is from genome assembly GCF_026571515.1 of Ruditapes philippinarum. Classification (NCBI taxonomy): domain Eukaryota; kingdom Metazoa; phylum Mollusca; class Bivalvia; order Venerida; family Veneridae; genus Ruditapes; species Ruditapes philippinarum. Next base: position 64,464 of record NW_026866260.1, on the reverse strand, counting down.
AAGTCCATTTAAGAAATCCATTAGGTGAAGGGTTTAGAACAGTTCAAACTTAACATTTATGGAAATTGCCAAATTAACTGTTATTTTATAAAAACACATCAGTGTCAAATATCAAACAAAAACAGTTTTCACACAAAGAGAAAAATAACTTTGTTTTGTATTAGCACTTATTAAGATAAACAGCACTTTGACAAATGTACAAAGTCATTTTTAAAAAAATTATGTAAAAAAAGACAAACAAAAAAAACAACAACATGTAAGTAAAGATTGAACTTATGTATACATAGGCATAGGAATGCAAAGTAATTTTAGGACACAAAAAAACAATTCATCTTTCATTATTTTCTTGTCTTGTTGGGATCACTGTTTTTAATATCAATGCTTTTTCAGTGAAAATAATAACAAGATTCTTCAAGATTTATTTTATAATTGTTTGAAGACTACTTTAACATAAATAAAGATAATTTATCTTATATAGATACTCATGGTACATTTATTAGAAAGATTAAGACTGGTTTAGACTGTGTTGAGATTTTTTTCTCTATCTTTTTATTCTAGTATAACCCAACAGTAGGCCTTGTGGTGGAGGTCCAGAGTAAAAAAGTGGAAGTATACACAGCTGTCCTAAAAGTATTTGCTCAGTTCTCAGGAATAAGGTCTACTTTTTTCTTTTTAGCTCACCTGTCACAAAGTGACAGGGTGAGCTTTTGTGATCGCTTTTCGTCCGGCGTCCGTCCGTCCGTCCGTCCGTCGTCCGTCCGTCGTCCGTCCGTCCGTAAACTTTTGCTTTAAATGACATCTCCTCATAAACCACTGAGCCAATTTCATCCAAACTTTACAGGAATGTTCCTTTGGTGGTCACCTTTAAAAATTGTTCAAAGAATTTAATTCCATGCAGAACTCTGGTTGCCATGGCAACCGAAAGAAAAATCTTTAAATATCTTCTTTTAAACAACCCTAAGAGCTAGAGCTTAGATATATGGCATGAAACATCTTCTAGTGAGTGTCTACCAAGTTTGTTCAAATAAAAAGCCCTGGGGTCAAAATTGGCCCCGCCCCAGGGGGTCATTGATTTTCCCTATATGCATATAGTAAAAACTTAAAAAATCTTCTTTTAAAGAACCCAAAGAGCTAGAGCTAAGATATTTGGCATGAAACATCTTCTAGTGAGTGTCTACCAAGTTTGTTCAAATTAAAGCCCTGGGGTCAAAATTGGCCCCGCCCCAGGGGGTCATTGATTTTCCCTATATGCATATAGTAAAAACTTAAAAAATCTTCTTTTAAAGAACCGTAAAGGCAAGAGCTTAGATATTTGGCATGAAACATCTTCTAGTGAGTGTCTACCAAGTTTGTTCAAATAAAAGCCCTGGGGTCAAAATTGGCTCCGCCCCAGGGGGTCATTGATTTTCCCTATATACATATAGTAAAAACTTAAAAAATCTTCTTTTAAAGAAACCAAAGAGCTAGAGCTAAGATATTTGGCATGAAACATCTTCTAGTGAGTGTCTACCAATTTTGTTCAAATTAAAGCCCTGGGGTCAAAATTGGCCCCGCCCCGGGGGTCATTGATTTTCCCTATATGCAAATAGTAAAAACTTAAAAAATCTTCTTTTAAAGAACTCAAAGAGCTATAGCTAAGATATTTAGCATGAAACATGTTCTAATGGGTGTCTACCAAGTATGTTCAAATAAAAGCCCTGGGGTCAAAACTGGCCCCGCCCGAGGGGGGGTCATTGATTTTCCTTATATGTCGTAATGTGTATAGCAAAAACTTAAAAATCTTCTTTGAAAAAACCCAAATAGCTAGAGTTTAGATAGTAAGCATGAAACATCTTTAAGTAAATATCTACAAAGTTTGTTCAAATAAAAGTCCGGGGGTCAAAACTGGCCCTGCCCCAGGGGTGTCATTGTTTTTAACTATATGTGTATAGTAAAAACTTTAAAAATCTTCTTTTAAAAAACCCAATGAGCTAGAACTTAAATGTTTAGCATGAAACATCTTCTTATGGGTGTCTACCAAGTCTGTTCAAATAAACAAATAAAAGCCCTTGGGTAAAAATTGGCCCGGGGGTGGGGGGGGGGCTATATACAGGTGAGCGACCTCAGGGCCATCATGGCCCTCTTGTTATGCAAGAAACCTATTTCTGTGAATTGTTATTCAGGAATATACAAGATTTCCCCCCCATTTCTTCTCATTCATGAGAAAAACAAAATATGAACCAGAAAGGAAAGACATGTCAAAAATTAAAGTTGAATTCAACATCTCTTCGAAGTTTCTATGCTTGTATTGACAATGAATCAATATGGTGATATCGCTTTAAAGATTCACTACTATAACATAATTCTACTGGTGGCATCTGATTCTACCGATGCAACCAGCGCAGGCCAAGATCAGCCGGTACATCTTTGTCGTCTGATGATGGTTTGCACTGTTTGCTGTTCAGTAAGTTCATATTTTGTAATATTCCCCTATAAATAATGAATGGTGTAATCGATATTAAAAGATAGACAAATTCATTTAATATATCTAGTTTAGTATGAGTTAAAGTCAGTTTGATGGCATATTTCATGACTATGATTTGATATATCAAACATGTAACAGTACAAACTGTATGTGTAAATAAATATTTTATTATATTTCTTGTATTTTCAGGTATTTTCTATATTATTGGCCACTTACATCAGCTGTAATTGGTATCACTTGGAATTTTGTATTCCTCAGTTTCATAGCATTATTGTCTTGGTACCAGTTCTGGTTCCCCCATGAAAAAGATGGCATGAATCAATCGGTCAAGATAAATTTGTATAGGAACAGGAAACCAGCTTCTCCAAAGAAACCAGCAAAAGGTGATAAGCCCTTTTTTGTGGCCAATGTGCAACAATACCTTTGCTTTGTTCCTCAACCCCAAAAATATAGGTTATAAGCCCTTTTTTGTGGCCAATATGCAACAATACCTTTGCTTTGTTCCTCAGCCCCAAAAATATAGGTTATTCTCCTTTGCTTAAAAAAATTCTAGTATTTTTATTAAAAAATACAAATATAAAATTAACCGATTTCCTTGCTTTTAAATTTCTTTCCATCCAGTCCCTACATAGAGCAATTTTCTCATTGTCGCTGTTTCCCTAAATATAGAAATGTCATAACAAGTGGAGTGAGAACTGGAATTATTTAATCAAATTAAGCTAGCTTTTAGGATTAAGTCAGTTTGCCATAAAAAAACATTGGAATATATAAAATGATTTAACATGCACATACAAAATGATTAATCAAATATAACATATTTTGCAGTTCATGTTTTTTCTTCCTTCATTGAGCTAAAACTCGAGTTGTTTTTTATATGAAATGCATATTTTGATTTGGTAATTACAGGCCATTGGTGCTAAAGTGTTAGTCTCTGAATTAAAATCACTAATTTTCTGCATGATGTTTTGACTTTAATGACCGATGTTTTATTCTGTTAAAGTTAAGAAAGCTGGCTTATAGGTTGTTGGTTTCCATGTGGGGGACTGTCATGCTTGGGGGAGATTTTGATAATCTTCTTGCCGCTGAAACTAGCTTAACCTTAATATGTAATCTAGATCCCAATATACAAAAATATATGTATTTGTTATTTAAACCTGTAAAGTTATTGATTTGAAAAGAGCATTTACATCTGTTCTAGTGAATCCACAGCCTGGATCCACCAGGGTACACGAGGCAGAGACTGTTGGTGCAAGTGAAGAGACAGAGTTACTTGCCCCTGCTACAAGAGTAGATTCCGGCCTGAGACTTAGGCAGCCTCATTCTGAAACGGTGAGCTAGCTAAACATCCAGATAATGTTTGGAGTATCACAAGAAAATCCATTATTGTTAAATGTTATTAAGTGGGATCACAGAGAAGGTCTGTTGTGTTTTGTTGATTATGTATAGTGGAAGTTCTATGTGGTTGTCAGTCCACTATGGGATTATATGATGTGCAATTACACTTATTGTTATGGTTGTATTTTTGTTTGTTTTATGTTCATGTTAAATGCAAATCTAATACATTGTATAATTATTAGTTATTTTGTTCGTTGCAAGGGATACTTTATTATGTTTGAACTGTTTTAATTAAAAACAACAACAACAACAAAAATGTAACAAAAATGTGACATTTAAAGGGTATAAAGCTATATCTTATGAAATATTTTTATAAAATTTATCAACTGTAAAATGTCAACTGTCAACCAATATTGTTTCCATAATTTTATGGTCGATTCTCGAAAGAGTTGTAACATAGAATGTCTCTGTTATTTAACACTCATGAATATTGTAATTAAATGGAATAAAATGTTCTGAAATGAAATATTATTCTGCTATTTTAAGTAGGATCTATCCATTTAGCAATAACTTCTTGCATGTGCTATTCATTTCTAAGGCAATTTACTACCATATTTGCTTCTTAAAAGCATTTTTGAAGTATTCTTTGTTAAAATCGACACTATAATTTTTTTGCAGCAGATATACAACTTCATATACTTTAAAGGCAGGTACAGACCGTGTGCTTGTAAACTATAGAAATAGGTCTGGTACATTATTTGGCTACATGATCTATTATTAACAAAATAATTGAATTGTAGAAATCAAATGAATACTAGTACTTGAATTTCTTAATACATATACATGTTTAAGTATTGTTTTGTGGTAAAAGGAATCTAGAGACTTTTAAAAGGTAAAAAATTGGATCACAGATGAGACTACAAATAATGCCAACACTTTCATATGGAGAAGTTGGAAGTTGCTTGTGGAGATGGTTGTTAGAACTTGTACATTTAATGCCTATGTAGATGTCATAACATTGACAGAGTAAATACCAAGTATCAAAGCAAAATGCTGACAAAAGATTATAGTTGCTTACTGGGGTGGCCTTTGTAACATGTATCTAGTGACTGTGTGAAAGTGAGAATGCAAAAATAGAAATTTAGTGTGTAGATGTTATTTATGTTCAGTTCATGACATTTGTTTTAAAAGCCTTTGCATCAGTATAATCCAAAAATGTTAGGTTGTCCACAAATGAACCTCTAACATTCTTATTTCTAGTCAGATTCGAGTTAAGTACATTGCACTGTATTAAACTTTTTATATATTTTCATTTGAATATACATCTAATATTTTATTTTGAGGAAAGGTTCAGTGTAAACTTGTTGTTAGTTTAACTAGGAAAAAAACAAAGTTTAACTCCAGCAGACTTTTGGTTATTAAAAAAACTATTCAAAGGAGTAAAAATTTTGTCAAATGTTATATTAAGTGGAATTTTACTGTCCACAGAAATAATCTTTAACTTGTATAAATATGAAAAAAGTGCTCATGTTTTGTTAATATTAAAAAGAGACATATTTGTTGTATGTAAAGAATGCTAAGTTCTGTCTTTTTTTTGCACAATTCATTCAAACTTTCACTTTATAAATTGTGAGTATTTACACGTTTTTTAAAGTATAAATATTTTTTTGTCTTAAGTTAAATTTGCTAAAAGTTATTTTTACTCAATTTGAGGTGTGCCACTTCAAAGGTGTAACACTATGGAAATCCTTGTTGTGTAGCTATTATTTGCATGGTGCTATTTATGGAACAATGTTAATTTATTGCCGGTGTTGTTATGTGCAATAAAGCACAATTTTGTATTATTTGATACTATTTTTTGTTACAAATAAAACATTTTATTTTTCACAAAAAGTTTCTTTTTCTTTTTGGAAACATAATTGTTCAGACCTGAATTAATTTGGATCCTATTTATCATTTTGACATCCATGAAATAAAAGAGGTAAATACTTGATTTACAACGCGACCTGGTTCACAAGCAGAAGAATAAGTCAATATTTAGCTCTGGTGACCTTAAATTTCACGAAAGACTAGAACAATATTTATAGAATTAAATAATCAACGATCCCCAAGGACTAGTAAAATATCTAGGGAACTAAATAATCAATGATCCCTAAGGACTATAGAACTAAATAATCTATGATCCACAAGGACTATAAAAAATATCTATAATCCAAATAATCTGATCCCCAAGGACTGAAAAAATATTTATAGAACTAAATAATCAATGATCCCCAAGGACTAGAAAAATATCTGTAGAACTAAATAATTAATGATCCCCAAGGACTAGAAAAAATATCTATAGAACCAAATAATCTATGATCCCCAAGGACTAAGAACTAAATAATCAATGATCCACAAGGACTAGAAAAATATCTGTAGAACTAAATAATTAATGATCCCAAGGACTGAAAAAATATCAATAGAACTAAATAATCTATGATCCCCAAGGACTAAGAACTAAATAATCAATGATCCACAAGGACTAAGAACTAAATAATCAATGATCCACAAGGACTAGAAAAATATCTGTAGAACTAAATAATTAATGATCCCAAGGACTGAAAAAATATCAATAGATCTAAATCGATGATTCCTATGGACTAGAAAAATATCTAGAACTAAATAATCAAGGATTTGAAATATAACCACATTGAATCAAGTTTCAAACAAATTTATTCCAGTAATTGAATTATCAGAACAACCCACTACAATTTCAGGCTTTTTGTCTTTGTCACCTAATGACAAATCCATAGAGTTTATCCACTCTGGTGTTTCATAGCTGCCCACCTTCTGAAATATAGAAAGAAGATCGTAAATTCATTAACATTTGTTTAATAAATTTTTTATCAATTTTCATTAGTTTAACTTGAAGACTAACTTTATTGGTATATGGATACATCGACTTTCCAACAACATGTAAGTATTTTTTCAGACCCAGTAGGGATATGCAGGTAGGAAAAATGAAATTCCTACAAAGGTCAACTGAGGCACCTAAAACAGAACAATATTCTAACAGTAACAAAGAAATGCTTCAAATTAAATTGAAAATTTACTGTGTGCGATTTTTAGCCCAATAGTAAAAAGCTTAATTTGGTCATTTTGCACTATCAATTAAAATGATTATTCTGGAAAAACAGAGTGAGTGAATCGCCTGAAATTTTGCACATAAGTTATTGGTCCAGATCTATTTTGAATGATACTCAAATTTCCAGTCCCATCAAGTCAAGAAAATCTCGAGAGTTATTTTCACGCAACCTCAATACACACTGTTTCTTTTATCCTAGGGGAACCAAAAGTAATTGACCTTTGACACCAGCACAGGGCTAGGCCAGCAAGCACAAATGTGCACTCTGATAGGCTTTATACTGATGGCTGATTAAATTTCAATTTTCACATTAATGATAATGGATGGTTCCCAAAGAGAAGCCCATTAAAGAAAATCAGCAGATTAAAAGTAAACTTAAAGTGAAATTGTAAATTTCAAAGCTGGACAAGTCCATTATACAAATTTAGTGGTAAAACCTTACCTTTCCTTCATGATATATATGTAGAGCATTGAAGTGTCCAGCACACAGTAATAAGTCAACTTTGAGATTCACACTTTGGTGTGGGATTAAATGGGTGATATGATACTTGGCATTTCCAAACTCCTCCTCACTGATCTATTAAAACAAGCATGTGTACATGAATACATATGTAATAAAACAAGTATGTGCACATGAATACATATGTAATCAAGTACATGTAGATGCAAACATAAGTTATAAAACAAGTACATGTACATGAATAAATAAAATATGTAATAAAACAAGTACATTAATACACATTTACTAAAACAAGTTCATGTAGATGTATATATATATGTTATAAAATAAGTACATGCACATGAATACATATGTAATAAAACAAGTATGTGCACATGAATACATATGTGATAAAACATGTACATGTACATGAATACATATCTAATAAAACAAGCATATGAATACATATGTTGTATAATGAATAAATATGTTATAAAATAAGTACATGTACATGACTAAATATATGTAATCAGAAAAAATAGTATTACAAGGAACCTGGGTGACCTACAACCAGTACCCAAAAAGACAATAATCCCATCAGCTTAAATTACACTAGTATCTTTTTCATAATCTAGAAGTATCTTTTTAAAAATACATGTAAATTAGTAATGGTTTCTCATGAAGAAGAAGAAGTAATACCTTGTCCTTTTTTTTAAATAGTAAATTTGTGCAAAAAATGTGGTAACAGTTTACAAACAGATCAGTAACCTGGTACCTTGTTACCACATAACACATATTTTTACATACATTTACCAAAGATATGTGTTCAAATGTCTCAATTTACTAGTAATACAATGTATTAGTAATGAAGGCATCCATGCTAAACCTTCAGCACAATAACTTGTATATGACATAGATTTTACTGTAAACATACTGTGAAGTTATGCAATATATAAATTGCACCATTATTGCAGCCTAGAGCCACCTGAGATTGTGATTTCATATTTCCAGCATCCTGGCCAAAATCTAGCTTGTCTGCATCTATAAACAAACCACTGCACATCTGAAGCAAGAAATACACAGTGTTAAAATTCTTAAATGGTGAATTATATTATATTTCATTATAACTCACATAAACTTTTTACTATATGTTATTTCGATATGTCATCTGAGAAATGACTATCACAGGTCAATAATTCCCCAGGGGCAAGTAATCTATATAAAAATGTAATGTTCTTGTTCTCTCCCCTGGCCATAATCGATGATGAATCTGAGTAATAATGCTTAGCGGAAAAAAAATTCATTAAAATGTTGGTTCGGTATTAAAAAAATAACACATGTCTCTCAGGATAATAGTGCACATAAAAGACCCTTGAACTGAAATAACACCCGAGGCAATTATTTCAGTTCTCGGTTTCTAATACATGTATGCAATATTACTCTAAGTAATATTATACACATACATGTATATACAAGATATGAATAACAGTATGTAGTACAAATATATTAACTATTAACCTGCTGAATTTTTAGTGGATTTTGTCTGTCCATGATATTGAAACAGTCCACTTGAATCTTAAGAAAATCAAAATACAAATATTGTGCTACAAACAGTATACATCTTAGACTACACGGATGTGCAAGCTGGCCTGGTTATATACAGGTGGACAAAGACTAATTATTATCAGTTGCAGCAGGTTAAGGGTTTATATATTTCTTTTTATTAAGGTTTTAGAAAATTACAATGTGAGAAAATGAAAAGATGGATTGGGTGAATGATATATTTTATAATAATTGATTTAAAGCTACTTCAAACTGATGAGCAATCATGTGCTGTCCATTGACAGTGTGTGTCCAATTTTTCTTAATTAATAGACCCCTCCAAGCATTCAAACCAGGAGTAACTTGTATATGCTGGAGTTTTTTCATAAAATTTTCGACAAATTTGCTTCCCTGTTCAAAATTTTCAGCAGAGTTTACACCTGACTGTCAAAAACCCAGTACCTGTAATTATTATTTTAAATGAATTATTTTGTAAGTTTTCTAAGAGTTTCATGAAATATCTAAATAGATGTAACTTACAGCTGTTATTATTTCTGGAGTATTTAGTGTCATCACAACCTCTCCCTGGTGAACAAAATGCAGGTGTTTATTGTCGTCTGCTGCTAATATATAACTACATTTCTCTCCTGTAGGGGTCACGAGGTCAGTTGACAATAAACATGTTACGACAGATTTTTCTGTTGGTCCCTATCAAACAATAAATTTTTTACAAACTAATTAAAATATAAGCATTCTGATACATGAATGGAACTGTAAAATTATATTTTCTTCACCTTCAGTTTGGTTTAAAGTTAACAGACACACTATGGCAAATTTTGTTCCTGGAACCAACCAGTACTAAGCAATGATTCTAAAGTTTCTTGCTCAAAGAAACAAAGGCTTAAAAACACTTCCATACTTCAATAATCTGTCTTTAATAGTATATTATAATGATACTTTAAGTTTTTTTGTTTTTTTTTCATTCTTTTTACAATTTCTTTCCTGTATTAAAACAGGATTATGATTATTTCTCAAACAAAAATTTGATAAGAATGAAATGGAATGCCAAAGTAGTACATACCTTAGATGTTGGTAAGTTGTTGATATTGATTCTCCATAATTCTTTAGATGGTGATGTAGCACATATATAACCTGACTCATCACTTGTCACTATACTGCAGTTACCCACTGGATAATATTATTTATATACATGTACATGTATTACACACTGGTAGTTGCTGACATGTGTTTTTTTAGACTATAGAGAAGAACAAGAGCTGTCGGAAGGACAGCACGCTCAACTATTCTAAGTGCTTGATAGTAAAAGAGCCTTGATAATGTTAAATCTTTTAAGTTCACAAAAGGGCTAATTTTTTTTTATAAATTCATGTTATAGGCCTTAGAGAGAGTCTAATTATACAGTATTGGCTTGACTATTCGGAAGGTAATGTCACAAGGGTGTTTTATTGAATATAATAATACTAATTACCTATGAATACATAAATTTGACAGACAAGGTACAAAGGCTTGTTATTAAGATGTTTTATCAAGAAATCACTGCTTTATTATTATAAATGCATAAAATTGTCCCAAAAAAGGCACAAAGTGACAAACCCTTCAGTAGTTATTGAGATAACAGCTTACAAACAAAACTTTACCATGAATTTCTAAGTTGAAAAAGGGGAGAAAAATCAGCCTAAATGCAAGATAGAATTATGGATCTTTGTCAGTGACCTACAATTATAACCCTAAATGCATATGTGAAGTTTTAAATAAATATCTTTAATAGTTATTGAGATATGTAAAACTTGCATGTAAACATTAAGTAGAAAAGGGGATATGAATCAGCCTTAATGCAAGATAGAGTTATGGAACTTGGTCAGTGACATACAATTATGACCCTCCAATTATGACCCGAAGTGCATGTGTAAAGTTTCAAGTAAATATCTTTGAATACCTTTAACCTTTAACCAAAATTACTAAGTTTCAAAGGGGCAAATAATTCTGCAAATATTGCAGGCAGAGTTATGCAATTTTGCACACTGATGTACATTGTTACAACAAAAAAGTATTTTAAATTTCAATTGAATATCTCAAGCAATAATTGAGATATTTGACTTTACAAAAAAACTTTAACAAAAATTTCTAAGTTCCAAAGGAGCATAATTCTGTCAATATTGTAGGCAGAGTTATCCCACTTGTCAATCTGATGTACCTTGTTACTATAAATAAGTATTGTAAGTGTCAATTGAATATCTCAAGCAATAATTGAGATATTTGACTTTACAAAAAACTTTAACCAAAATTTCTAAGTTAAAAAGGGGCATAATTATGTAAATATTGTAGGCAGAGTTATCCCACTTGTCAATCTGATGTACCTTGTTACTATAAATAAGTATTGTAAGTTTAAATTGAATATCTCAAGCAATAATTGAGATATTTGACTTTACAAAAAACTTTAACCAAAATTTCTAAGTTAAAAAGGGGCATAATTCTGTCAATATTGTAGGCAGAGTTATCCAACTTGTCTATCTGATGTACCTTGTTACTATAAATAAGTATTGTAAGTGTCAATTGAATATCTCAAGCAATAATTGAGATATTTGACTTTACAAAAAACTTTAACCAAAATTTCTAAGTTAAAAAGGGGCATAATTCTGTCAATATTGTAGGCAGAGTTATCAAACTTGTCAATCTGATGTACCTTGTTACTATAAATAAGTATTGTAAGTTTCAATTGAATATCTCAAGCAATAATTGAGATATTTGACTTTACAAAAAACTTTAACCAAAATTTCTAAGTTAAAAAGGGGCATAATTCTGTCAATATTGTAGGCAGAGTTATCAAACTTGTCAATCTGATGTACCTTGTTACTATAAATAAGTATTGTAAGTTTCAATTGAATATCTCAAGTAATAATTGAGATATTTGACTTTACAAAAAACTTTAACCAACGCAGACGCCGACGCGGACGCGGACGCCGACGCCGACGCCGGGGCGACTACAATAGCTCTCATATTCTTCGAATAGTCGAGCTAAAAATCTATTCTGAAGTGTAACTTTGGGAAGAATAATACAATTATTATAAACAGGTTATTGGTCAACATATTCTACAGACTGTCACTTTGCAGAATTTGCAATGTAATAAAGAAATTTAGTTTTCAAAAAGGTCTCCTCATTGAATATCTTCAAATCTGCATTAGAAATTAAAGAACAAAATGCAAAAGGGAAGCATGTTGTCTGTGGCCTTGAGATTAATGTGCCTGCCTCTTAAGCCAGTGATCATGGCAGGGTTCATACAGACATTCAATGCCAAAATTCAAGGACTTTTTAAGCACTATTCAAGCACGTTTTCCCATTTTTCAAGCACATTTGTTACACATATATCGATACAATCTTCAATGTAAGAAGTATAGTTTATTTGCCATTTTATGTTGAATGCACATTTTCTGGCCATAATTTTAAAGATTTTATAGAACAACAAAGGGCGCATCAAATACAGATTAGTTCAAAACAACTATAACTTGTCCTGACTTACTGTTATGTTGAGCAAACATTTCATTGATTTTGATCCTTAATTGGATCATTCTTTTGATTTTGTTTACTGTTGATTTTTATTGACACTATGTCATTCAATCATTTTCAAGCATATTTCCAGCAAATTTAAGCACTTTTTAAGCACTTTTCAAGACAGTAAGCAAATTCAAGGACTTTTAAGCACTTTTTTACATTTTCAAGCACATTTTAAGAATGGGACTCAAATTTAAGCACTTTTTAAGACTGTACGAACCCTGCATGGGTTCAAACCTTACTGGGACCATGACTATGTCTCCTCATATGACACACCAGTACTGGTAAGTGCCAGGAAGTGGACTCCAGTTGGTTAAACAAGCTTTAATCATCCTTCATATTTATTATATAATAAATATGTTTATATAAAATAAAAAGGTTCGTTTTTGGTCTCCAATTTCTCAATTTTAATAGCTAGTATGTAGTATGTATTTTTTATAAAGAAATTACATTTAGTAATTGCTTTAATTATTAACAAACACATCATTTGTATCAAAATAACTGAATTTTGTACTTTTAATTAACATATTTTAATAAAAAATGCCTTTATTACATGCATCCATGTATAAACATATATCAGTATAACATAGATGCTTGCATTACATGCCAAGGCTCTGGTTAAAAAACTAAAACAATGTTAAAGTAAGGTTTACATACATTGGTCTTTGTGTATTTGAAGACATTTTATGCTGTCCTTTGCTAAACTGTGTCTACATAGAATTTGTTGATTGCAGAAAATGGTAACCATGCCGACAGAATCTCCAGTTACCAAATCATCATTATAAAATTTTGTCACATCATGTACAGCCATTGTTTGAATTGGTCCACCTTTTGTCTCCAGTAGAATCTGAATAATGAATATGTATTGTATCATGCCTGCATACACAATTCTATCTGGTAAGAAATTAAAACAAATTTTTCTCTTTTTTTTGTTTTAATTCGGTCTTAGTTTATACCAATTTATTTTAGTTTGATTGTGTCGGAAGCTATTAGCTTATTAAACAGTTGAACCAGTTTCTGGGACATATCAGTCCTGAGCAATTAATGTAAAGTTTCTTGTTCAAAGAAACAATGACTTGCCCCTAACAGGGTTTGAACCCACACAGCAAATTTGTCTCGGATCTAGTATTGATATCTTTATTAACTTGACTGGAACTTATGCCGAGTTTTTCCAAATAACATAGTACATGTACTATCATTAATAACCTTGATGTTATGATTTCCGAAAAGATAGAGACATTTTAATAAACTAAAATAGTTCAAAGGTCTTATATTTAACATGTTTCTATAATTTTATATATTGCTTATTGATGTATAGAGTTCAAAGAATATTTGAGCCGCGTCATGACAAAACCAACATAGTGCATTTGCGACCAGCATGGATCCAGACCCATGCTGTTCGCTTACAAACATGCTATAACAAGTAGAGAAACTGATAGCAAACAGCATGGATCCTGATCAGACTGCGCGGATGCGCAGGCTGGTCTGGATCCATGCTGGTCGCAAACCCATTATGTTGGTTTTGTCATGACGCGGCTCATTTGTGAACCTTTGGGTTTTTGGTCTCAATGTTAGACGACATGTCATAAATTCTGATGATTCCATCTTCACCCCCAACAATCAATCCTTGTAAATCCTTTCTAAAAATAAAAGAAAAAAAATATCATTCCATAACTTACTATTATAAAGATCCAGGGAAAAACAACACAGGCCTTTTCATAGAGCCATTTCGGAAAAAGTATGTTATTGAAATATTGAGTTGTAAAATTACTTAATTGGGAAAAATATTTGGTACCTTTTAGATTCTCCTTCATGCTCTTTTGGCATAGTATTTTAAATTGTGCAAAATTGTTTATTCCAGCCAATGCAAATATCGTTTTAAGCATAATTAAAAAATATAGTCATTTAAATTTGACAATAAAATGTATGGAAACATGTGTTTGATACCATACTAGAATGAACTCCTGCAGATTTGTCAGTTTTGATATCAAGAATTTCACTTTTTTTCGGTTGGAAATTTAGAATTTTCTGAAAAAACTACCTGAAAAATACTTACCTGAAGTGTCTTTCTTGATAATGGATTGACTATAAAATGGAAAAAAAATTACTCTCATTACAACCATTATTCTGAGGCATAAGTTAATGTGCCTTTAAGTTACATCTTGTCATTTTTCGTTTCTGAGGCATAATATGCGTTTAAGTTACAACACGTGATTAGTCAATCACTAGAATGATGATAGGTGAATCTACACGGGGTAGGATTAAATTTCCTCGGTAATTTTACATCTACACCGGTTGAGAGAAAACAATTTTTTGGATGAAAGTAAATTACGTATTAAATTACTTGAAGGCTGTCCCAAGTCGTAAACAATTGAACTTGTAAGAGGTTTTTATCTTGAACAGTTCAGTACCGATTACTTTGATTTCTTTCTCTTTCAGTTTCATGTTGAGTTTAATTTTTGTTCTTTTTCCTTCGAGTTAGAAAAGTGACTCGACACCGGGTATTCACAAACGCAATCAGATTTCGCGATGTATATAACTTTTTATTTCTTTGTTTGATTAATAGTAAAGTAGAAATAGAATTATGTTATAAACAATTTTTTAAATTTCTAATGTCTTTGACAATAAAGAATTTCTAAAATTACAAGTGATAGATAAATTATGTTCATTTGATGATTTGTCACTGGGCAATCTCCTGGATTTTAGACCCATATGTATATTTAACAGGCAGATGAAAATGCCTCATCGGGCTTATGACATAAAAAATCATATTTCTAGAAAAATAATGAAGAGATTTCTTTTAAACTTTGTTTGTTTATTGAGCATAATGTATAACATAAACCAGTGGCGTAGCTACTAATAGGCCATGTAGGCACGGGCCTACAAGTTGGTCAAGAAATTAACATTTTCAAAAGTCTCAAAATATAATAAAACAGGCGAGAGTAGAGTAGGTAGTGAGTTCAAACCGTATAGTCAAATCAAGTGTGTGCGCATGATTTACCATCCTCAATAAAGTATGCATCTAATCAAATTCATAGTTTAAAATTATTGTTTTGATAATTTTCCTTGAACATACTTTGGAACGTGCATTTTGTTCTTTTTAATCTGAACTTGTTTTTGGCTTCCGGGGGCTAAGCCCCCAGACCCCCTTTTATGTGCCTACAAGTTGAAAAAAGCTGGCTACGCCCCTGTAAACAGAAAGAAAAATATTTGGTAACTGTCATTTTCACCAGCCTGTTTAAGAAGTAACACCTGTAATCTCCTGGATTATAGACCCATATGTATATTTAAGAAGTAACACCTGTTTATAATACACTAAAGAAAAGGAATTGAACCTGACTCCTGATTTAGACAGGGGGGTCTATTCCATGATATAGCTCCGACTGAGATCAGATTATTGATAAATTTAATGAAATGAGAGACAGAAATTCACAGTCACTATATATAGTATTGATTATAGCGTAGAATCTGTCCGCTGCAAAATTTTTGTATTATAATCCTGACCCTCAAACCCTAACCAATAACAATAACCCTTACCCATAACCCTAACCATAACCCTAGAAGTAAATTGAGTGATGTTTAGTGAAACATAAACTGATAAATACTGATTAAATAATTTTGTGTAAAATGTTAAAAACAGCTGCGGACATATTCTAAAGTCTAGCTGATTATAGCTTCTGCTAGGTACCTTGCATGTAAAATTGCAGAAAATTTGGTTATATTTGTGATAAACATGCTGCATTTCCAATTGTAGGGGTTTGAATTCTATTTAGTCAAAATATTTGGACTGACCCAACCCATAAAAGTATGGGTCAGAGGTCAGAACCTATAAAAGTATGGATCAGAAGTGGAAAACAAACATTTTTTCCCACAGTGGCAACATTACCAAGTAAACAACTTGTTAATTACTGTAATTTGCAATAATATGAGTTCTAGCATTAACTTTAGTGCCCATCATTTTTCACACAATGAGATAAGTTAAGCTTTGAAATTTAAATAGACATTAAAATGATAAAATAAACATTTACATGTACATGTATGTGCTTGTTTCTGTTGCAGTCATTTTCACCTTCATTTTTGAATTTTTAGAACTGGTTGAAAGATGGCTTTAGTAAATTAGTGTGCTGGAAACATGTCTTCAAATCTTCATCAGATTTTGGCCGGTATGCAGTCTGCACAGTGGTATGACCATTTTCGGGGAGCACTTTACCCTTTGAACCTAGAATTATGTCAAACCAGCTCACAGAAACCTCCAGAGGTGAAATCATTGTTGCAGCTTTCAGCTGATCATATTGTACAGGATTCTACTACAACTATGAATGCGGTGAATATTTTACCACAAGAACTATGTACTGTCTTAATGCAGCAGGCTCTAGAAGGAAACAAAGACAGAGCTGTGGATGTTCTTCTCACCAAATGGCCACTTCAGACTCTCAGTTTGAAAAAGTTTGCGCCCGAAATATTCACCAAACTCAGTGTACTACATGATCATGTAGATCTGACTAGAGTAGCAAAGCAGGGACTTAGGTACACCACCTGTGTGGCTCATAACTTCCTGGAGACCTTGAAGAAGAAATGCAAAACAAAATTGAAATTTGTAGATTTAACAGGATATCCAACAGGTAAGATAATTGTGAATTCGATATTGTGTACTTTTTTGTATAGGAGATTTTTGTTGCTCTATGATATAAGTTAATGATAACTTTTAGGCTTATCATATAAACAGTTTCTTATGGTAACTTAACTTGATAACTTTTGAAATTGATATTTATCTTAAAAGGTGTGTTATTTTTCAAAATGTATATATATTTTCTAAAAACCAGCAATAATATATATTATTTATTCTATCTGTCTATTATACCTATTCTACCGGGCACTATTATGTCTATACTGTTGGCAGTTAATTTTCAGAATTTTGATTCTGAAATCTTTTTTTTTTTGGTTCCTTAATCAAACCAACCAAGTCTATTAAACAAATTTAGCGTGATAAATGTTAAAATTTTAATGTTGTATGAGTTTAATTTCAGATAATTAATTAATATTGTGTAATTTATCAATTTAGCTGAAGTGATTGCCTACTACTTAGCCACTCACTGTATGTTGGCGCACAATGAGGCTCGGCAAAATCTAATGATAAAGAAATACGAGGAGGCTGTTAAACTGCTACCAGAGGAGGAAGCTCATGATAAGTTAGAAAGATTCACAACAGACCAGTCACTGCCAGATGATTATTGTAAGTCTAGTTTCCTTTTTCATTTTGACATTAAAATGTCACATTAAAGTTATGGTAAATCATGCACTAAACAGAAAAGTTGAGACTTTTGACTTATTATAAAAGTAGAAAAATATGTTTTTAATGATGCATTACATAAGATTCATGAATAATTAAAGATATACTATGCTCAAATTTGATATTAAAAAAGTATTGATGATTGCGACACAGTCTCTTAATAGATATGAAATAAACATGTTTTGACTTCATACAAAGTAGATATGTTATGTTTAAACTTATACACATATAGGTGGTCACTATGTAAGTATAAAGTGACATTAAAAAAACTGGCAGTTTTTTTAAGAAAAGACAAACTTTACTTTAGCTATTATAGGGAATACAGCTTCCAATACAGTTTCCAGTACAGTTTATTCGCTCTTTTACTTAAATTAGACATATCCAGTAAAAGTTTCATATAAGATATTTTACTCATTATAATGGCATTAATGCTCTTTCTGTTTCAAAAAATATAAGGCCTGTACTTTACTGTGACTGACTTAGGGTTTCATCGAATGGGAAAAGCATACATGACTCATAATTTTTCATTATTAGTTAAAATGTAATGGTACAGGTTTTCTTCCCAAGCCAGAAAAAAAGTTAAACAATTTATCAGCACTCAAAATTTCTGATTTATAGGTTTGAAAAATGAACATTTTCTTATAGAATCCCTGATTATAAGCAAAAACATATAATAATGATTGTATATTTTATTTCAGTTGCTGTGAAGTTGGACTTGTTTGTTTCTTCTGAACCAGCCCTGTATGAAGTGTGCAAGGCCTTGAAGGTTTCTGGATTTAGAGAGAGCACATTAAGGTTGATAGTTGATAAACTTGATGTGACTTGTCTTGGCCAACCAAAGGTGGCAATTCTCCTGGAACAAATCAACCCAGAGGTGACTTTCTTTTTTACTGTCTTGGATTGTCAGACATTGCTAAAGAATTATCCCTTATTGCTTTGTTATCGTTATTTCTTTACAATTATATATTACAGTTAATGAAGGAAACTTTTATTTTGAGATAAAGTTTAATTTCTGAGCTGGTTAGAATCTTTATAGGAAACAAACTTAAAAAATTAAGAGTTGGTGATAAGGGGTAAATCTGAATGTAAATTAATGATAAGATAAGAAAACTTTTGTTCTGAGGCATTCAGACTAAACTTAGTAAAGGATTAAAAGGGATTACTCTGTTTGTGTGCTGCCTGCTAGTAATTAAATTAAATGTTATTTTGAAACAACTTTTAGATTACACTAAGGTCAAAAAGCCTAAAACCATAAAATTTGAATTTTTACACAGTTAAAGCTACATTTTAATAAATATGTAAAAAAAAAAATGTGCCGTTGGCCTAAAAATCAAACATTGTACAGTTTCATTAACCTGTTTAACAGTATTGTTGTAAATCTCGTAAAAAATTGTTCATAAATTAGGATTTTAAACAAAAAAAACCCCATGGTAACACTAAAGTTCGTATAGGAATTTTAACATGCAAATGAAGACTATATAATCAGCTTGTGTATGCGCTACGTCACAGTTTAATAGTTACTATCCGGAGCACAGCAAATATGATATTTTCTAGTGCAAACACACTTAAACGGTTTTAACTTCACGGTGCAAAGTAATCATCTCGTAAAAAGATTAAATTTGTATGAAAACATCCGTTACAATGCGGAAATATACCGTTAAATTAGGACTGATACTTATAGTCATGTTTGTTAATTTAATATTGATGTACGGCTGATCCGAAGGCGGAGTTTTTCATGCAAACAGAGATTGTATATCCCATTTCGCCACAATGAGGTTACCCATTTTTATGCTAATAAAACTCATTTTGGTTGTCTGGACACCAAAATAAGACCTGGAGTTGATATAAAACCCAATTTATTAATGAAATGTCGCTATTTAATTTTTATGAAATTTATTTAATGTAGCTTTAAATGAAGCCCGTAAATTAGAAAAATCTGCAAATAAAGAAAAAACTCAAAATTATATTGAAAATCAATAGTGCAAATCTTAGCCCAATTAGATTGTTTTTCATTTGTCGGTTATTTTGCACAATAAAAATGATTAGTCTGGAAAAACGGGGCAGGGGAATGGTCTGAAAATTTGCACACAAGTTATTGGTTTAGACCATCATCAAATGGTACAAATCTTGGAAAAATATTTCCAGTCCCATTATGTGAAAAGACTTTAGTTGAGTCCCTTTAAAGGAGCAATAATGAAGAAAGAAAAATACAAAATGATAAAAAATTTAATTGAATGAGTAATCATTGTAATGAGGACAGTATTATTTGATGGATACCTAGTTTGGCTTATTTTTGAACCATAAATAGACATTATTTAGCCATTTATGGAGAGATTAAGTACTGTTTCTAACCATGACTTGATACATCATTCTTAATTCTTAACCAGCTGAATTTATGTAGTGGATTTGCACTCCTTTTAATATGTAAGAAACAAATTTTACTACCACCGACCTTGCTCTATACTGGTGGCAAATGCTAATCATTTATAGTTCCCAGTAGGATAATGTTTAAGTATATCACACCACTTATGTCTTATGTTTGAGCTAAAATGGTAGAAGAACATTGTCCTTTTCTGTTCAAAGTGTTTGAGTAGTTATTGCTCCTGGACCA
Source organism: Ruditapes philippinarum (assembly GCF_026571515.1). Lineage (NCBI taxonomy): Eukaryota > Metazoa > Mollusca > Bivalvia > Venerida > Veneridae > Ruditapes > Ruditapes philippinarum. The sequence continues at coordinate 44,085 of NW_026866260.1, read as the reverse complement.
ATTCAAAATCCAGCTGTCTAGTAAGTACAGGTATTAAAAAAAACCCTCCCAATAGAAAGCTTAGAAAGCTTTATATATGTATTATGGTATTAGTGAACATTACTTTGTATTTTACTTGAATGGAAATTTCAAGTTAATGAATTAGATTTTGTTATCTTATTCTAAGCATCATTGGATACCACGGTTGATTAACATGTAATATAACATCATAACCGTTAATGGGTAGGCCATCTGAAGATGGCTCTAAAGATAATTATAGTATTCAATTTTTATGTGATTATTCTATGTACTCTTTTGCAGCATTTATATGGACTAAGATTGAAGTACAACTCCCTCAGTTCCATGGATTTTATCAGGCTTTGTCCACTCATATCAACATTTACAAACATCACATCCTTAGATCTTTCATGCAACACCATTAACATATTCCAGAATGACACTGCGTGTGATGAGATGACAAAACTTTTCACGAGTTTGAAAAACCTTGTACGTCTTGATCTCAGTAATAACAGGATTAAATCAAAGTTGCGGCGTGTGTTGTCAGCCATCGAAAAACCGTTACAATATCTTAAACTCGCTGGCTGCGGATTGGCTTTGACTGACTTGACATATTTATCAATGTCGCATCACACGCAGGGTTTGCAGGAGCTTGACGTCAGTGAAAATGGTCTTGGTTTGAACTTTGGCACAGTGTTACATCTGTTACGAAATATACAGACGCAGGTGCGTGTGCTAGAACTAGAGGACACATCAATATCCGATAATAATTTGGATTCGTTGAACATTTCACTGAAACTGTTACCGTCGCTCATGTATTTGAACATATCAGGCAACTCCTTGTTGTCGGAGAAGCTACATGAGCTGGGCATGGCTGTAGCAGGACTCGAACATTTACAGTATATATGTATGTCATACCCACGAGACTGTTACCTGCCTGATGTTGGTGAGGAGCAAGATCGACTGAAAGGAGAGTTTGGCAACAATTTTGGTCATATTATCTTTACAGAGCAGGAAAGACGAGGCATTACAAACAAGGTACCAACTATTGTTTTGACTGAACTGGACCAAGACATGGATCAGCTGTGATTTTATGTACTGTGATAATCGAGATGGTTATTTTACTTAGTGCTTGTTTGTTGTTTTGATTAAAGATTTCCATTTGTTTTATGTTAAATGTATCGGAGATATTGAGAAATATCTGAAAATAGTAAATTTTGATACTTTATAATCGTACAAGTAAAATGAAAAGAAATTGTCATTTATTTTCAAACAAAGATAATTGTTAAAATATTTATTACAGTTGAAAAGCCAAAGTGCTGAATGAATTTTTTTAGAAAAGATAGGTAAATTACTATGCACATTGTATAATTATTTATTGGAAAGAGGCCTAGTGTATGAAATGATTGTATCTCCAACCAGGGTGGCATTTATTGTCACTATAGGTACACAACTATATTTTGGGCATTAGTTAGTCAAGGAAGCAAGTGATTATGTTGTAAAACTTTGCTGACATTCAAGCTTAAATAAATACATATCAAAACTATGACCTTACTTGCTTTTATAGCTTAAGACAACATATTGTTTATGAAGCCATTGGATTTTGAGAGGATCTTTTGTTGTTTGATAAAAAAAGGTAAACCTGTATTATCCATTTAAGCAGTCAAAAGGTAATTGTTGGTAAACATGTATTTATACAGAAATGATCTCATTGAAAAATCTGTATTTCTTTAATAAATTCTTTCTATATACATGTATAAATATATATTTATACATATATATATTTAGCTAGACTTTTTTGAAGAAATATTTCAGGCTATTGCAACAGTAAGGTTGTTGTTCCCGTTGCTGTCCAGAAACTTATAACATTTGCCATTATTTTTGTATTTCTATTGTCTTTATACTTGAACAAAACAACCCTTTGGACAAGACCTTCAAGTAAGCAGACTGAACTTTACCTTCAAGGTCAAATATGCTTTTATTGGCTATAACTTTGTTATTTATAAATTGATTGTCTTCATACTTGGACACAACAATTCTTTGGACACGACCTTGAAGAAGATTAAGATTAATATGACCTTAACTCGTCAATGATCGTCAAATTAATGAATTTTTCTTAATTTTTGCTATATTTGGCTGTAACTTTGATATGCAAGGATGGATTGTCTTCATACTTGAGCATAACTACCATTCGGACTATGTCTTATAAACAGCAAACTTAATTTGACCTTGACATATAAATAAATTTTACCTTGATGGTGAGATTATTGAAATTTTACAGTTGTATTTTTGCTGTAATTGGCTATAACTTTATAATTAATAAATGTATTATCTTCATACGAATGCACAAGCATTCTTGGGACGAGACATTAACGATGATTTAATTGAACTTGATCTTGACCGTAATTTGACCTCGACACATAAGGTCTTATTAATGAATTTTGCTACAATTTGTCATAATTTATGGATTTTATTATACTTGAACAAAAGAGCCCTTACGAGGAAACCCCGTGTTGAATAATTCAAATATGATCTTTACTTTGATTTGACCTTGACCATAAAAGTGAAATTATTGAAATTTGCTTAAATTGTCATAACTTTGTTATTTATTTATAGATTTGATTCATACTCGAACAAAAGAACACATGACAAAACCGAAATATTGAATTATTCTGACATGGTCAAATTATTGAAATTTACTTGATTGTAGTAACTTTGATATTTATATAATGGATTTGATTGATTCTTTTCATCGCAAAGAAAATTTTGAACATGTGACAGGCTAAAAATGGCCTCAGGTCGATCGTTAGGTAACATGTAACCAAAGCTAAAAAGCCTTTTACTCCATCTCAATCCATTGAGACGTTGCAGCACATTGAAATCAGTTTTGATGGGAAAAAAGTCATTTTTGGCAATTTTGAGACGTTCCCCTGTTGCCATGGTAACAAGAAATTTAAGATTGAGCATGCTGTTACAGATGCTATGGTCCAGTTAACATTTGTGCAAAGTTTCATCAGTATTGAAGCATTTTTCATAGTTTCATAGCAGTTTGAACTTGTAACAGGAGGCTTTTCAATGAAAACAGCCATTTTTCACAATAATTTTTATGTTCATGAGGTAAAGGGTTAAGACAAAATTGCATTTAATCAATACTTTCTTTATGTTGAATAAATCAGATGTACCATTTACAATTTATATACTTGATCATAAGTTTTACTTATGACATTAAAATAAAATTGAATAAACTATTACAAATAATTTTATTTCAATTCCTAGCCTTCATTTTCAGTACAACTTCAGGGCCCAAAACTGAATGATAGAAGATATATTTGTATATATTTTAATGTAATTGTGAAATAAGATAGTCGTGGTTTAATAAAATAATCCATTTATCAGCACAATGTTTATTGTCTACATTTGACAAATCCTTTTCACAAATCCTAGATGTAAGGATTTTCTTATTGCACCATAAATTATGAATATTGGTTTAGACGTCTATATTTTTATGTTTTCCTTTATTTACTCGTTGATTAAGTAGCAATATATGCAGAAGTGGGTAGATTCTTTTGCTGTAAACCTTTTCAGTATCTAGAAAAATAAAGATTTTGTCTGCTGGAAAATTCAAAAAATCTTTGAACTTTAAACTTAAAGTTATTTTCATATGCACATAAAAGTGAATCTGGATGTTGCTTTCCTAAAAGGTTACAGGCTTGAAAGCAACATAAATCAAGACTGTTCTCCCAAACAATTTCCTCACACTGCCATTTCTCACCTTAAGCATTTCCCAATTCTGTATCTTTTACCGTCAATCCAAACTATTTTCTCACCTCGTCTCTTCTCGCCCAAAAGCAATTTATTATCCAGTCTCTTCTCCAGTCAACACAAACTGTTTACTCACCCTGCCTGTCCTCACCAATCCAATTTCTTCACTGACTGGTCTCCCATATACCATAAATTAAAATAATTGGGGAGGAAATGTCATGGGGAAGAAATCATTATTGATAAGTGTTAAATAGACTGCCTATAAAGTAAAAACTCAGATATCACATCCTACTAGTTTCAACTTTAATACATATTCCTTAGAAATGAAAGTCAACATTAGACTGCTTACCATCTTTGTGGATGAATCCAAGTATATCTAAATTCTATCACATGTATAAGCCTTGTTACTAAATTTCGGTCTGCATTATGTAGATCTGTACCAATGATAATTTTTGCTTGATTGTGCTTTTAAGAATTTTGCTTTTATTTAAATGATATTTTCTTTCATGAATGATATTGTAAATGCTTTTGAAATACAAGATATGTCATATTAAAGAGCTTGGATAAAATGCTTTAAAAATTTGTTATTGTTGATTGACACTCTTACAAGGGCAGTGTCCCTGCTGTTACTGCGTTACAAACTGTTTATTTAACTCGTTCAATAAATTCCGTTTTGAACTTACAACCATTCAATATCTTCTATTTGCAAGCTAACGACAAACTTGTGTCAGTCAGAAAAATTAAAATAATGTGTAAACAATTTAAATTTAGCGCAATGCTTTTGTGATTAGGTTCTACATTCATCTGATTATTATTTTTTTGTTCTAGAACAATTTATTCTGCTACATAAATGTTTAATAGTTTATTTTAGTCTCATACAATACATGTACAAATAATACAAATACACATTCACTTAAACTTATTTTAAATACATGTAAATGGTCATTCTTATAAAGAATTATAGGAGACTATATGTATGTTGTAACAAACATGTTAAAAGGTTAGATTACCATATATACTAATCAAAGTGTTAAATCTACATTAAAATAATCTACACATTTCAGACATTAATTTAAAAACTAGCACTGAAAGGTATTTTACATAATAAGTCATATATCAACTTCGATCAGATCAAAGACCAGCAGATTTAAGTAATGATAATCTGTCAGCTAAGAAAAAAAAGTAAAATGAAATAAAATAAAAATGCGAGTATTTGATTGATAGATTATATTTCTTAACTATTAGGTAAGAACTTTAATTTGTCTATAGAAAGTTGGCTCCCAGTCCATGTCACTTACAACAGCAAGGTTAGGTGTTAGTTATATTTACCAATAAAAAATGGAAAAAAACGCATGACCCTGTTTTGTATTACATCCATACAACTAAACTGTCTAGTGCCCGGGATGGCTGCACCATTTGCAATGACCCAGGCCATACAAGGCTGCCGAATAGTTTTGTGTTAACATGAAATTGCATACCACTATGACTGAAATACTGTTGGGAAAAGGCGTAAAATGAAACAAACAAACAAAGCATACCACTATTGCCTTGACTTTGCAGCCTGTGACACAAACTTAGCAGTTACTTTATAATCTAAAAATTCATTTAGCGTCAGACCAAGATATGAACACTTTTGAGTGTATTCAAATACATCATCATTGCATTTAAATACAATCTGAGACTTCTGAATGGACATTGTTCTAAAGTGTACAACATTACTTTCGGTAATATTTATCAGCATTTGATTATTTTGACACCATCCACATAGGCAATCTAACATCAATTGTAAATTATGTTCATTCTTTGCTAGAATATCTGTATCATCTGCATATAACAATACTACCATTTTCATTTTCGATACCAAGCCCTAATGCATTCAACTTTATGGCTAAATCATTTATGAAACAGTTAAAAAATAAATGGGAAAGAACACACACTTGCCGTAAACCAAACTTTATATTGAACCAATCAGACATGTATACATTTAAACTTATACGAGATGAACATATGTATAAAGTGCCGAAACAGTTTATACTGGCTGTTTAAATGGTTAAGTAAGTCCAAAAAAGTAAGGCCAGTTGAATTGTCATTTATCTTATTTATTCCAGAAAACGGATAAAAGCATTTTAAGAGTACAAGTCATATATCGCTTCTAATTCGTTTATAACATTAGAAATACTTTAAGCAACGAACGCATTAACATTTAATCAAACTGAATTTCTAATATATTGATTTTAATCTTTAAAAAATGATAAAAAGAAGGAAATAAAGAATAGTGAACATATTAATATATTTATTACTCTGTTATATTAATTAACCCATAACATTAATTAACCCATAACATGCTCCTACCAAAGGTTATTATATATATAGTCTTTGCCACCAGTATAGAAGCAGACAATGTTGGCAACTCGATTGGTATATTTTGATATTGAAATCTCTTATAAACTTCCAAATCCATAACTCAAAGTGGGTTTTGAGGGTAGAATTAATACGCCTCAAGTGTTTTGATACCTCGCTTGTTATTTTATTATTCACACAATTACGTGGCGGTAGAAGTATCAATTCTTTTTTAAGGCCGGACTACAAAGCCTTGTCCAAAGTTTCAATAATATCTCGCTTGTTATCTTATCGTGTCAAATATTGTTCATTTTAAGATTTAAAAGAGAAAAACCAAGTCAGAAATATCAATAATAATATTTAATTAGGTTAATTAATGATCACGAATTATCACTAGATAACTGCAAAATTGGTCAACACTAATAAACTATAGAATGATATATTAATCAATCCACAAAGAATTACTAATATTAATATAACTAAATGCAATAAAACTTATTGCTAAACCAAATGGGCTAGTGGGTGGGCAAAAAGACTTGAAACGTGATCACGACTACAAAATAAGTAACAGAATAGCGAGCAAGATAACGTACTATATATAGGTAGTGAAACAACCTATCAAATTCAATAACACAAATCTAAATTAATCCAATCAGAAGTCTAAAAAATAAACCGTTGACCAACGAGATTAGCTGATATAACCAGAGGTCAACTTGATTCAAATAAAAACTTTATCACTCACAAGAATTAATCGACTTTAACAGGTGTATTAAAATACGCTAGGAAGAAGAATCAATTTTTTAAGGCCGGACTACAAAACCTTGTCCGAAGTTTCAATGAAACTAAAAAAAACATACAGGTATAAAATAAAATCGTTACTCATAGTTTATTACATTAGTTAAATATCAGTGCAAAATTTTCATCTGCATATAGCAGCTACATCATATGATCACGTAGTGACAAAGTACACCGATCTACGTCAACTTGTAGATTTGGAGAAAATTGTCGTCTGCGTCATTTCAAGTATAACAGCTGTAATAAAGCTGTCTTGTTTCGGCACACCAGCAGACAGACTGGGGACTTTTCAAATCCTCTAACAAAACTTGTCTTATGGTGCAGTCCTCAGATATCTCTTCAATATCGTCCCTTTCTCTGTCACAAATAAAGACAGTGCCATCATCAGACAGTGCCATTCCTCTAGGTACACACATATCACGGTATCTACCAGTAACATCACCTTCCCAGTTGAATCTTATCGCCGTTCTCAGTCCAAACTTTGACACATAGATAGCATTTTTGTTTGTTACAACATATAGTGGATTGGAATTGAATATATCATCCGGGAATGTTTTTAGTACCGTGCCATTCATATTCAAGATCTGGATTTTTGCGGGATTACTGAATGAAACAACAAGTTTATCTTCATAACAACTTATACCTAAACATCTGCCACCAGTTTTAATAATTTGGCCTTCTGTTAGTTTGTTTGAGCAGGATGAGACAAAGAGAATTTCTCTACTGTCAGGCAGTGTGACAGCGAGTTCAGTTTTGTTTACTGCAGCGATATCGTATGGCCTATGACAACATTGTAGTTGATGAGTAGTAGATTGGTTGCCTGTATCGACCATCTTAATCGCATTGTTATTACTGTCAATGACAATAAGAAGCTGTGGAGTGAGGAAAACCATTCCTGTAATCCAACAGGTGGAATGGTCCCCAGGTGTCTTCACACAGATTTCACCACAGGCAGAAGGTTGTCTGGACTGTATTTGTAAGGTTTCTACAGTGTTTTCTTCATTTAGTCTGTTTTTCACTATATTACCCAGTGACTTTTCTCTTTTGAGTAGCATTGATATTTTCTCATTTGGCTTGAAGATGCAATCTTTGACATCATAATTGATTGTAAACTTTAGCTTCTGTAAATTTTGTTCATAATTTTTCATCATTTCCTCTGCACACTTTACTTCCACGAAGAGCCGTTCTGGTCGTTTATATGTATTGAGTTGTTGGATTGAACGAGATAATTTTTCAATAATTATTGTCACATCATGATATGCTGTTTCTACTGTCTTAAGTTTTTCTGAATTATATTCTCGGATAAAGTCTGCTCTTTCTTCGGCCTGGTTCTCAAGTTCATCTAATCTTTGATTGATTTGTTCCCTAAATGTCCTGATGTTAACCAAAACATCTGCCAAGGATTTGCTACACTTTATAGACATTTTATGCATTTCATCATTCATTTTATGGTATTTTTCAGAAATTGAATCCATTGTTTTCAGAATTTCTCGGTACTCGTTCCCGCCGATAACATTTTGAGAAATGTCGACTATGCTTTTGACCTTGCAAGAAGTCACCGGGTGTTCAAGGGTAATGCAAACATTACAGAGTAGGGCTTTGTGATCTTCGCAGAAGGACTTGATCATTTCTTCTTTGTGTTTTGGGCAAATTTCTGTAAAGTCATCGTTCTGTTGAGAATAACTACTTGAAGGTGATCGTAATGTTTGCGGGAAGTTTGTTTTGTGTAGCAGTATATGATCTCTAGACAGAATATGGTTCTTGTGAAATATAAAACAGGACTCACATATGTATTCACAACAATTGGTACAGTAACCATGGGCAGCCAATCTTAATCCATATCGGTCACAGTGCTGGCAATAAACCTGTAGATCACCTTCAGATTCCATTAATGTTGTTGTTGGTGTGGTTAATTGTTCCGCTGCTTTTTCACATGGATCAGCCATACTGTTTTGTAAAAATATACAAAAGCGCTTATTTGGAATGATGATAAAACGATATCCATTTATTTGCTATAAGTATTCAATTAAGCTTTTTAAGTGCTAAATGACTTTTTAGATTAAAGTTATTTTAAGAATTCGCAAAATTAAAGTAACCTCATACGTGATTAAATTAGTTCATTCAATTAATTCAAGAATTTTTATCAAAACAAAACCGAACGAATATGGTTGATAACCCATATCTGCAAAACGTCATGATACATGTATGATTCTACCTCATTATCAGGACACACTTGTTAAAAGTTGTTACTAACATACCAGTCGGGCATACTTCTTGATCGGGAAACAAGGGGATTCCTCTTCAAGGCTTCCCGATCAGGCAGCAAACGTCAAAATCCTTCCCGATCGGTCTTTTTTTACGTAATTTAGGAATAATGCCCAGTGCATAACAGTTTTCAACCCTCTTCAATATGAATATCACCCTTAAGTGCAGAAAAGATACATCTTAAATACCGAGTCTTTTTCTATTAAAATGTCTAAAACTAAAATAATCAGATATTGAACTTAAGCAAATATTTTAGATTTTACCAAGATTAGCCACTTGTCGTTTTGGAAACGTTGCATCTAGCAACATATTCACCTTTAAAAGTTTCCATTTGGGATACATTGCTTCACAATCTGGAAGTACGTTATATTTTAAGTAGTACCTTGTTTGCAAATCTTTAGATTAGAAATGGCCCCTGTGACTTTGACGTTTCTCCAAGTGACCCCAAAATCAATAGGGGTCATCTGCTAGTTAAGACCAATCAATATGTGAATATGAAGACTATTTGATAATAATTTTTAAGAAAATCAGCGGAAACAATGTGGTCTACCGATGAACACAAAATCAAAAGGGCTCATTTACTAGCTAAGACCAACGAGTATGTTAAATATGAAGACTTTTTGATAAATATTTTTAAAGATAATCAGCAGAAACAATGTGTTCTACCAAAAGACAGACAAACATATTTAAGATTCCTGTGACCTTGACCTTTGATCTATAGACCCCAAATTCGATAGGGGTCATCTACTAGTTATAACCAATCAATATGTGAAATATGAAGACTAAGTGACAAATAGTTTTCAAGATAATGAGCTGAAAAAATTCTGACATTTAATCCCCTGTGATCTTGACCTTTCAACTAGTAACCCCAAAATCAATATGGGCCATCTACTACATATGAATATTCTATATGTGAAATATGAAGACTCTGTGATAATAAGCGGAAACACTTCTGACATTTAAGGCCTCTGTGGCTTGACATTTGATCTGGTGACCCCAAAATCAGTAGGGGTCATCTACTAGTTATGACCAGTCAGTTTGTGTAATATAAAGACTTTGTGATAAATAGTTTTTAAGATAATCACTTGAAACCATGTGGCCAACCGACGGACAGACAAACAGACATACAGACTGACATTAGCAGAACAATATACCTGTTCTTCTTCCAAGTGGGGCATACTAAAAATAACTAATGTCGGGAACGAATAAGGAAATTGATGCTGGAATATTTGTTTTCGATGTTCGAATATATTCCAATATTTACATAATTTGAGAAGACACCACCTAGCTGTGAAGCTATCATTTGTATCTGGACTGCCAGACACACCAGACTTCAAAACATTCACACAATGACTCTGTTGATTTGTTGCACAGGAGATTAATAAAAAAATAGTTACTTTATCTGTTGTTTTTTCCTCAAGCGATCTCAATCAACATGAAAATTTCCAGAATAGAACGCACTAACATAAAGAAAAAACCTTCCCTAACGGAAACATTTAATGGTGAATATTTTGCTAGATGCCCTATCAGGAAACAGTGTTTCCAAAACGGGAAGCAGCTACTTCCTAGTAAAATCTTAAAACTTTACATAAATTCACTTTCAGATAATTTTAATTGTAGACATTCTAAAAACAAATGACTCGGTAGGATTTTGGATGTATCTTTTTCTGCACTAAAGGATGATATTCAAATTGAATTGGATTGAAAACTGTAATGCACTGGATATTTTTCCTGAACTACGTAAAAAGGGCCAATAAACTTCCTGACCGGGAAGGATTTTGGCGTTTGCTGCCTGATCGGAAAGGCTTGAACGGGAATCTCCTTTAGGGGAATCTCCTTGTTTTGCGATCAGGAAATATGCGCGACTGCATATTATGTCTTGTGTTATCAACAGACTTACCTATTGGTAAGAATTAGAGAGAAGCAAATGTAGCCTAGAAAAGTGACAGATTCTTGAACAGTAAGACCATGTCTTCCGTCCATCTTTAGGATTATACCCTGTTCAACTTGATACTATTTTATAAACTACTTTAAACAGTCAATTAAGCTCCAGTTCATTGGAGTACCATGTATCTCTCCTTTTAAATATTTGTCACGCATTTATATGAGTATATGTGAACAGATAATATTTACCGGTATCAACAAGATTATATTATGTTATACAAGCTGTTATATTTTTATCTGTTATGAACTCATATATACATACAAATTATCTAAGAAATTGTTCTAATTTGTCAAATTGATACTTTTATGAATGAAATAGTATTAACTTTAATAGGATCTTAACCTTTATGGTATTAAATTTAAGAAAGGCTAATAATTGAACTATTGAAAACAAATATTATTACACGATGTTATATCATAAGTGACGACCTCGTTTTTTGTCCATCATTTCATTTCAGCATTCCCTTTTCAAAATATCGAGCTAGTTTCATTTTGTGTTGAACAAACCAAGGCATTCTATAAAATGTTTTTTTTCATCGAATATGTTAAACAGATTAAATGTAAAATATTTTTTCTCTCTCCAAATATCACCAAATAGAGGTTTCAATATGCTAGCAAGAAAAACATTGTTAAACATAAGTTTATATAATCTAACTTTATTATAATCTTATAATTAAAATATAAATATTATAAAATTACCTGTAGCTGAAAATCCTAAATTTGTTTTATTGGTTTTAGAGTCGACTGTTACAATAATGATTATATAATGTGTAGCTGATTCATATCTACTTCATTGTCACGAGACCTTAATTGTTATCTACAGTACACATGACTAGTTCTTTTTCAAATGTTTGTAATTTGAGAAAAGAGATCAGACAGATTAAGGGTTGACAAGCATGTTGGCGAAAATGATCATTATGATAGATAGATAGATAGATAGATAGATAGATACTTTATTAACTTAAACTTTTACAAGTTTTTCGTTATAACAAATAATATATGATACAAATTTACAATCACATGACAATGGCATACATAGGAACATTGAAATTAGTGCATAACATAGTGGGAGAAAGTAAACACACACACACACATACACATGCACGCACGCACGCACACACGTACACCAACACACTCACTCACACACGCATGCTACGGTAAAAAATAATATTTATCACATGGAGAAGGAGGATGGGTATATGAATACAGTTGCAATTCAGTTTATGAATACAAAAATTATACACAACCTAGATTTAGTAAAGTTCAATATGCAGATAACATTTACTAGTAGATGGTATAAATGATATGAAAAACTAAACAATTTGACTCGCTCTAACAGAAAAAGCTTTATACAAAAATTTACCGAGATTCTTTACTATTTTAAAATTCCTAGATTGCATCAATTCTACAAATTTGTACACACTTGGATGTCTGTAATAATAAGATTTTATAAAAGTCTTTCTTAATTCATCGTAAAACGGGCAAATGATTACAAAATGATATTCATCTTCTATATCGTTTTTGTTACAAAGTAAGCATTTTCTTTGATTGCGGTCTATTCTATTTGGCGCATATCGGCCTGTTTCAATTCTCAGTTTATGTGATGATAAACGCAGTCTGGATGTAGCAATTCTAAACTTTTTAGGTAAAATGTCTATATAAGATTCAAATTCAAAACTATTTTTAATATATCCATACGATACTTCACTGGTAGATAACTTACGTTCCCATTTTTGTTTAAAAACATCAGTTACTCTTCCTTTAAACAAAATATGAAATTTTTTCAAGTCAACTAAACCTGGATTGTACCATACATAGGAAAATCCGTATTCATCTAAAAGAGATTTAACATTATAAACCCAATTATTTTTATTATTCTTAATTTCAAGTAAACAATCATATAGTTTACTGATCAAGATATTTTCCGTCGATACAGTTTTGCACCAAAATTTAATAATTCTAACATATCTATCTATATACATTGGAAATCGACCTAACTCTCCATAAATACTATTTGTACATGTTGACGTTTTAACATTTAATAATTGTTTACAAAATTTTAAATGAACACGTTCTATTTCTTTCGATTTTCCAAAGCCCCATATTTCGCATCCGTAATTCAAGGTGGCGGCAACAAAAGCATCAAACAGTTGGCACATAACAGAGGGTTTAACGGCATAATGTTTCGTTTTATGTATTAAAACATTCAAAGCTTTTAATCCTTTACGTACTAATGTCGTCTGATTTAAAGTATAAGAGCCTGTGTAATTAAAAACAGTGCCTAGATAATTAAAGTTATTTACAGTTTCTATTAAACTACCTTTGTATGTCCATTTTTCGTTTGCATTTAACGGGCCTCGCTTTCTGAATACAACAATTTTTGTTTTATCAGTGTTGACTTCAAGCCCCCACTTATCACAATATTCATTTAGCAAATCAAGACTATGCTGTAATTCCACAGGACTTTTACCAAGTAAAACCATATCGTCAGCAAATAATAAAAGAATAAAAGTAATATCGTCAAGAGTTAAACCACACAACGGACTATCTTGTAAGAACAGTTCTAGGTCCTCTATAAAAAGAGAAAATAGTAGAGGCGACATTATCTCCCCTTGTTTCAAGCCCACAGCGCATGCAAAAAAGTCTGAGTAAGAGTTACAAGCCTTTACACATGTTTTAACATGTGAATACATACTTCTTAAAATTCGCAAAGCTTTGCCACCTATACCTAGCTTATATAATTTTAAAAATAAACCATTTAAATATACACTGTCAAAGGCACGCTTTAAATCAATAAAGCAACAATAAAGACGATTTTTATCATTTCAGAGTTTTTGAACGATAGCATTAAGAACAAAAATTGCATCAGTAGTTGACCGACCTTGACGAAATCCGAATTGCGCATCACTCAATCTACTGTTATTTTCGGCCCAGCATGAAATTCGTTTATTCAAAATACCTTTTTTTTGATAAACAACTTACTAATGTAATCCCTCTATAATTACGAGCATCACAGGGATCGTTTTTCTTAAAAATAGGTATAATTATGCCCTCTGACCATTTATCTGGAAAGTGAACAGTATTTAAAATAATGTTGAAAAGATCTACTAAATGAGATGACAATATATCGATACATGATATAAAGTATTCGTTTAAAAGCATATCATTCCCAAAAGCTTTATTCCTTTTCAAATTTTTAACAACAGACAATAATTCTTCTACAGTTATTGTACTATCTAGTTCATCAAAACATCCCTCCTGGCCAAAATCATGATTATTTAAAAAATTCTCTGCTTCCTCAGTTTCAAATTGTGATATTTCACTTTGAAGAGACGAAAAATTATGCAATACAATGTAGTAGATGTTTTTCTTATTAATGTATATATGTTAAGGTTTTATTGGTCCATCGGGCCGATTGTTATGTTAAATTACTTATTTCGTTATTTGTAAATTGTCATACACATGTCACAATAATAAAATACTTACTTACTTCCTCCTTATTACTAACTTACTTAATAACTCTTTCTATACTTATTTAACCGCAATTCATGTTGCAATGCCGACCTCACAATGATTTTAATTGTCAATGACAATTGTTACATATCAAACACCATGATTACTGTAACCTGACAATGAAGATGGTTTCAACACAATGTAGGAAGACTTTCATCTCTTTAATAGTCTCTTTTCATACTATTTTTAAATATTTTAAGTAGTCGCTCTACATAATGTTGACTGATTACAATATACATTATTTCTTGTCAGCTAACATCTTGTAAACACACCTTTTTGCGTATCGACTGCAATTTCCGAAACCGATAATATGAATATAGCCTTTATTCATAGTAATACTGATATAGCCAATTTCTGTCGTGAAATGTGAAAATTTTGCAGATTGAAATATTATTCTAAAATATTAAATTACAATAATCGCATTTGACCAAACTTTCTCTTTGGATTTAACTCAGTGTGTGTATAAATTAATGGAAGTACTGGTGTTTTTTTTAGATATTTGGTTTGAAAACATCTACTGCATTGTATTACATAATCAAAAATAAAAAAAATCACACACTAAATCTGGGAATTGATTTATATTACTATATCATTACTATATCAAATTTCAAATTTCATTACGCTTATTCAATCATAAAATTTTGAAGAGGAAAATTGAATTTTCTATAGAAACATTTCACTGTGATCAGGAAACGATGCGGCTTTATCGGAAAACGATTTGGACATAGCCAGACGACAAACTCGATCATACATCAGCTAGTATACGAACAACACTAAGATTATTTGTACAAAGTATTCTATAATCATTTAATAAATAATAGACAATGGATACAACAAGTCAAGTGTATATTAGCGCAGAGGTAATCATTGGAGTGCTTTCATGTACTGGGAATGGTCTTGTGCTTGTAGCAATCTTCAAAAATCGTCGCTTACAAACTGTAACAAACTGTTTTATAGCAAGCTTAGCTTTAGCAGACTTTCTTGTTGGCATAGTTGTTGCTCCTCTAGCGGCATTAAGCTATTTGGGATTGCCTCATCATTTCCTTGGTTGTGTTTTTACCAATTCAATTGTTGTTGCTCTCACGCAAGTGTCAATATTTAACTTACTAGCCGTGGCGTTTGAACGATATTTTGCAATAAAGTATCCGTTTGCTTACACAAAACACCTTGATGTTAAACGTGCTTTATTTCTGAACGCTGGTGTATGGTTTATAGGCCTTATATTTGGATTAATACCTGTGTTTGGTTGGAATTTGAAAGAGTTACACAACGACGACTGGAGTTGTAATTTCGTGACAGTTATTGATATGGAATATACGGTTTATTTTCATTTCTTTGGATGCATTGTAATACCTTTGATAATAACTTCAGGAATATATTTCTATATTTTTCTAATCGTTCGGAAACAGATGGTTCAGATTGCTGCCCTAAGTGTATCATCGCCTCAGCCAGGTAGTTCATCTTCTATATCAAGATTGAGGAAAGAAATACAGGCTGCCAAATCATTAGCTCTTGTTATTTTACTGTTTGCTATTTCATGGATACCTATCCACACTTTGAATACCATAACATTAACTTGTAGTGACTGTACATATCCGATAGAATTGTTATTGGTAACAATTGTTTTAAGTCATGCCAATTCAGCAGTCAACCCTTTTTTGTATGCTTACGGTAACAGCATGTTCAAAATGGCTTTTAAGAAAATGATTTTTAATAAGGTTGACAACGATTCGTTTGTCACTGAAGCTATTGTATCGCATCATGCAAGGAGTGCTATACCTTCAAGTCAGACAGGAAACAGTAATCAGCAAAATGCAGGGAAGTTTTAAATTTAGAACAAACAGGTTTTTACTATGGTGTTTTGTATTTTTTGATATCATTGTTCAATAAATTGCTTTATATTTATATACTAAATAAAATGATCGTTTATATGTTTAATAATGTTTCAAACGTTTTCTATGAAACTGAAAACGTTCATAATTCATAAGCATCACATTTTGTTTGTTGTGGTCGTAAATTTTTCTGTTTCATGATTATAAAATATGTTCAACCTTTTGTAATAGTTTCATACAGTTTTATACAAATACATTTAAAACATATTTAATCAGTGGTGCAGTGGTGCTGGTTTTTGAAGATTGCCCTCTGTATCACGGCAATAAGCCACTTCGATTTCACCAGAACGCAGTACATCTGCCGCATTGTTCCTGTGCAGACTGTCAAACAGTTTACTAGTTCTAGTGCCTTCATTTTCTCAAGGAAATATTATTACTTTTGTCAGTCCCTGAGCAGAGTTTACTGTGCGAATGACCGTAGAAAAGATTTCATACCCAATCACAACGAAAGTGATCTGCACATCGAAGGAATCAAACTCAGCTCGCCCGATTCATAAATCAACGCTTCACCAATTGAGCTAACCGGACAAGATTTATGTGGCTCGAGCTGTTACCTCACCAATGTGTATTGACGTCACGTGATATTTATACACATATTCTCACTAACTTTTCAGAAGGTATAAATAAATGGAATATTACATGAATGTGCAATCCCGGTGGATTTTACCGCTCTCGTTGATAGAGAACAGTTGTATTTACATTCGCTCTGCGGGCTCGTGGGAATATAACTTTGTGCAAACAACTCATCAGACTAACAATTATGGAGTATCCCCTAATGATCACTATATCAAACATGTTTGTTTACCATTTATATCATTAGTATGAAAGAACTAAGATTAACCATTATAACAAACATCAATGTATTCTTAACAAAGGGTCTCTTATATATTCATCAAATAAGAAATGTCTACATATGGTGTGTTTCCGTGTTATTGTTTTAAAACTTTCGTTGTTTACATTGTTTATTATGGTAATACTCACGCATGTATATCAAACATTTTCAGGTGCTATTAAAATGGTTATTTCCTCCTAACGTGTTATATTGTCTACTTTCGTGAAAAGAGAGGAAAGGAATTTGAACTAGAGTACATATATCTATATTCCATAACAAAATTAGTATACAATTTTAGACATTTGAATGTCTCTATTTTTTATTATTATTTTACATTTTTGGATTAATGAATATGTTCAGGTGGTTATAAATTGTATGGTATTATCATATAAATGTAGTTTTATAACTAATTGATAAGATTCAATCAATAATTTATAATTGATAACTATAATATCGATCATTGTGATATGCAAAGCGAACAATAAAAATGTCAACATCCCATTCATTAAGATTAACAATATTTGATTGTGTTCTTACATGCCTAGAAACACTTTGTTTTATGTATGATTAATTGCCAGTGTCATGTTTTTCATTTTCCTCAATTAAATATTTAGGCCATGTTCGTTTACAGTTGCATATATATTAGTGATTTTTTTATTTACAACAATCAAACTTGTCTCTTCTCCAATACGAGTTGAATCAGACTACATTTTATATTGAAGAAAAAAAATGTCTGTAAATTAACTCCTCAGAAAAGTAGTATTAGTTGATGAAATAAAATGCTGGAAACAAATATAGCTAATGATGTCCTTTTTCAGTTTGTTGTTGTAACCAATGAATGAGCAAATACAAATTAAGTAAAATGCAACTATACACAATTTAAGATGAAAATAATTTTATATAATTATAATGCTATACCCAAGTTATTGTTCAAATGTTTTTTGTTATTTAATTATCTTTTACCAAAGGTAGTGTTTTTATATTAATACGTTCTAATAAAAACTTTACACTATTTTTTTTTGCACTTTCCTTAAATGTAACCATATATTTAGAAAGCAATCTGAAACGGACTTTTGTCAATGCGCAAATACTCATAAATCAGGGCAGTTTACAAATTACTTTCAAATCATTGTCATTTAAAAAGTACTTTTGTGACAAGGAAACGCACGCTCTCGTTTAAGAGTATTCTAAAAAAAAATATACTACTATATTACAACATATACCGATAAAGATAGACGCTACACATTTTAATGTCAAATAAGCCAAACGTTATATGGTAATGCCTGCAGATATTTCTCAATTCTACTTAGAATATAGAAATAATAAGGATTAAACAACATTGCTAAATAAAAAATATACAGATTTGATATGATTGAATCTGTTTAATGAATGACATTGTTTAATCTAGCTACCGTCTGCGCTCCCTAGCACCGGCTTCAGCGGTATTCAACATTTAACTTTTCAACCGGTATGTAATTTAGAATTGAAAAACATCTGCAGGCATTACCACATAACTATTGGCGCATGTATTTCAATATAAATACAAATTGTAGAGTTGATCAAAGGTCTGGAAGCAAAATTATCTGATTATTTCGTCTAATGGATTTAATTAATAGAAGGGTCATTTGGGAAATGATGAACACATTCATTTTCAGAAAAACAACAGACAGATAATAACAAAAAACATTAAAAATGCCGGGCTCAGAGTCTCTTTGTAATTTAGATCATTTAGACCATATTAAATGGAAGGATAGATCATTACAGTCCCTTTAAATGTCATTTAAGTGTACACTGGTTGGGCTTGTTGTTTATGTATCTAGAAAACTATACAGAAAAGCAAAAGAAAATGTTGTGTTTTAAAATAACAGTGTACACAATTTCTGCCTTCAAACTTAATTTGTTTTATATTCTGGACATGTAATTACAATTGTTATATCAATCGCATTCATATCGATTTGTTGGATTTTCCATGTCATTAAAATCACATAAGGACGATGACATACCTTTGAACTCGGTGATATTTACCTTATCAAAACCAGACACATCAAGAACATTGAGATGTCAATGAAAAAATTCCTTTCCATCGGAATGTTTTATAAAAAATCATATTTTCAATGAGTGAATTAGTAAAGCAATATTGCTGTGTTATAGATGTATGGATTGCCGAACAAAAACATCATAAATATCTTTTCATATATTGTTGTATGTTAGTATCACCTATAAACATATATCAGGTGTCATCAAATATATAATTAGGGTTATTCCTGTAAACTAGTCAACCGTTATCTTTGCCACAGAAATAATATCTATTGCCGACACAAAATTGTGAATTTTGCCAATAGTTTCATTGATTAATTCGTTAATTCTATGTTTATTTAAAATAAATGAATGTGCTATATATATCTAATATAGATAGAACCATGGACATAAACAATTTGAATTCGGTTCATCGATATGTTATATATATTCTTTATGTAAGAGTACAATATATTAAAGGTATTATTCCAACTATTTTAAAATAGATGCTAAAATGAATAAACAGTCGTACTGCTTAATTCTTTGGACAAAGAATATGATGATATCAATAATAATAATAATAATATTGTATATCTGTAGTACTGCAGAATTTCTAAAATAAAGAATATAAAGTAACTAATACTGATAATAATGATATGATAAACTGTTTATTCCGCGTAATGATTTAGATACTATATAATTATAATTAAATAGGAGTATCTTTCACAAAAATGCCATACAATATAGTTTGGAGAGCAAAAAAAGAACATTTATTATAACATAATTGTTTTAACTAGTTAATGTCAGGTCAATATGCATGTATGTCAATATGTCATCGTCCATACCCTCAGCTTATGTGAAGTTTAAAAATGTTTTGAAGATTTCCCGTTTATACATAACAAAGGTGTCTATTTCGCGAACGTGATGGAAGATTGTCCATTTGTTTTATTAATAAGACATATTAATACTGCCAGACAAAGTAGCAAATTTTATCTTTCTTCTCTTAGAATTAGATCACCCACGTATATGTACGTTCGACGGAAATCGAGCAAACTAGACAGGAAAAAAACAACAGAAAAGTCAATAAGTATTCTACTGCCCAAATAAATGTAGTATTATTTGAATCAGCCCTAATTACAAGAAACGTAAATATTAAGACGCACAAATTGTCAATTTTTAGAGAATGGGTCTAATTGGAATAACACATAACACACATATTGTCAATTGGTTTAACAGTTGACTAGTATATACACACGGAAATTAAACGGTGAATGAATCACTGTAAAAGAGAAACATACCGTACCTTTTAAAATGTTAAAAACAAATTATTTACACTGAACATAATCTACTGAGAGTATTCGAAGAGTTCGGAGTTTTTAATGTTGTGTCTTTCGGAGTTTTCATGCACATGATTTTCCGGGATTGTGAGTGTTATTGGTGCTTTCGTCATTTTGACAAAACTTTGTACTTTGTCATTTATGATACAGGTATTCTTTGTTTTAAAATAAGCTATTAATTTGAGAATTAAAGTTCAAAAGCAATGTTAGCTGTTGTAAACTGTTTGATGGGTGGAAACACAGTCCACAGGTCTCAAACATTAGAGAAATTTAACTGGAAAGTTTTTTTTCCGAAACCCCATTAGGTTATTGAGTCATTTAGATTTGAAAACGTTTCAGAAATTTTCTTTATAATCTTTTCTTTTACTAATTTTAGAATGGCCCATTAGAGTTGTAATTTTAGAATGACAAATGGTAAAACTACCTTTATTCAGTTCTTCCCAGTATATTTTACGAGAAGTCTTCAGTCTTCGTAAAAAAAAACAAAACAACAACATAATTTGAATAAACCTCGAACACATTTATCAAAAAATTAACTTGCCATAAATTTTGCTATTAATACCTACCAAAGACTAACATGTTTTTAATCTGTTTTTTAATGTTGAGACAACGGTTGATTACTTTGGTCAGCATAATCGTGCATGCTCAATATAAAACAAAATTATACATATGATCGACGAGTACATTTCGTGTTTATCACATTTTTGTTTCTTTGTACCGATATTCCCTTTATATTTCAGTTCAAATAGTGCACTGGCCTCACAAAGCTTTCACACATACGTATGTTGATTTTTAAACTTTGTACCGTAATGCCAACAAGAAGCAAACCTTAGAGACGATCATTCGCAAAGACACGAATCACGGCAAGTGTTATAGATACACAAATGTGAACACTATGAATTACTTTTTGCACGAACAAAATGTGGTAATGCGTCTACTATCTTTTTAATCTACCATTTTTTAATTTGCCATAAGTGTAAGATTCGCAGATTGACGATATAATTGCTTTTAGTGTATTACCTTAAAGTGTTATTAGTATATTAACTGATAAATCTTTATATAATTACTTTACTTCTTAACTGATGAAGCATCAATTGGCTGAAATTGGTTAAAAGGCAAACACGATTCCTGTGCTTCCTCTGAGGACAGACATTAACATTCACATACGTTCAACAACCGAGATGATTTGTCCAATAAGGATCTCCAGGCGCTGTTTACCGACATCTTCTGCCTACATTTTATGTTTATACAGATAACCAAAGTAACTAAACTGCTGTGATCTTTAAGAATCGATATTTTTAAACTGTTCATCTCTAAAATAAAAGTGAATCAGTGATATGAGGTGATTATAAATACGTATGTGTCTTCAAAAATAGTTAATCCCTTACTCAAAATTAATGCCCAATATACAATCCTATACTGGCATGCGAGCAGTTCCCGTACAAAAATCATAGTTACTTAAACATTATTTTTTATTACGCTCACTCACCAAAATTTGAATGTTACACATCAATATTCGGCTCGTCACACAAATCGTGGAAATTCCATCATGTTCTAAACATAGAATAACCCTTACTTATGAGGCCTCATATAGGGTACCGAAATTATGAATTATTTTGTATGAAGAGAAGTAGTTCCCGTACATAAAATCTAACCCATTATAATTATACAATTTTATTATATCGGACCTATTTTTTATTTACAATTGTTGAACAGACCATTATCTAAGAGATAAATAGATGTAATTCAGGAAATAGAGCGTAGACTAAACGCGGGTATCTATTATCCGGTACCGTTACCCCAACGCATTCACAAGCAATAGCATGCTTGTATGCATGATATTTTACGCATCAAAGCCATAAAATTATTATATATAGTAATATTGGTCAACATTCTGATAATTAAACAAGTTTTCATCACATTGCCTACTTATTTGTAAACAGGTGGTATTAGTGGAAAACCCTTTAACAAGCCTCACGTGTAAGTATTTTTGCGCATGCGCGCAAGGACGGAATCCCCCAGAGAAAACAAGGTCACGTTTTGACGACGCACAGGTGAAAGTGATTTAAAATGAGACTTTATATACGTACTGCCGAACTGACACTTAGATTTTGTCTCGTTTATGTATCTGCTTGATTTGAAATGAATTTTTAAAGAATGCAAGTAAAAATCAAGCGTTTAAATGAAAAATACGGGTACTGCTTCTGTACGGGAACTGCTCGCATGCCAGTACGTTTTAGTCATTTTGTTCACGAGTAAATATAACACAGCGAACATGAAATTTAATTGACTTGATTCTAGTTTCTCACCCTGCCAAGAGTTCACAACATAAAGCGACAGACTGTAGTTTAAATTGTGTTCATTAAAATAGTCTTACCAAGTGCTTCAATATGAGGCATTTTTACTGACGTATGTTTAGGAATGCTGCGGAATAGCGTACCAGCCCAGACTGCGAGAATAACAGTTTTTCTGAACGTAAACCACATCAATGTGATAAACGTGCCACAAAAGTCATTCGACATAAATGTGACAGAAAATATATGGGATGAATGTAATTGTTGAGTGGGCAATTCTACTCCAAATTACAGTATGGTCAAGTTTATGTCAAGGCTATGATCAACAGTCAGGGTGGACATACGTGGTATAGGAATAACCACTGACGTCATCATTTTGCAACATTAACTTTTCACTCACAATCACAATTTTCCGCATTGTAAAATTTGTGTTTGTTATAGAATTAAATAAATGGCGTATAGTATCATGTCTCTCAACTAAATCTCTAGAAAAAATTTGCTGCAAGATCGGGCAAATATTGATACAGATATGAAACATTTTTTTACATGCACATTAATAAGATTTTGTTTATTGTACACTCCTAACGTGATTATTTGCCATAATTATCAGACTTAAACAAACATAAAAGTTATAGCCCCCGTGGAACAATAAAGCAATGAAAAAGACATGATTTGTTAGAAAAAAAATGCGATTTGTGTCACGCTGAATTTCAATTTGCAAATTAAAATGTACAACTTTAGCAGAAATATCCCGATTAATATTGGATATGCTTTGTCTTGTTTTACAGGATGGTTTAAATGTTTTATAATAAATCAGATACTAATGTTTGTTGACATATCTATAGACAACTAATTCAATTGATAAAGTAATCCACTTACTCGTATGTTTAAGAAAACCGTTTAAAATGAATTGATATTATTGTTAAACATTAATAGAGTTTTTATACAAACAGTTTTCCTCAAAAATGAAATAGACTTATTAAAATTCATAATTCATCTGCGTTTTGATGTTTGATGATTGCTGAAAGGAACAAAGAGAGAAAATTTGTATTACTGATAAAATTGCATTGCATTGCGTACTTTCTGGTTTTCGTTCAGTTTACTAGCGAACTCATTGAAGTATATACTTTTTTTATAACTTTTAAAAACTAGATTAATCAGAGTTCATTAAACAAAACAATAAATCAATTATATCTAGTAAAGTTCTTTTTCCATTTTCTTTATCAAATGAGTACATAAAAGTCAGTCTAAACCCTCGCGTGCTTTTCAGTCATGAATGACATTCATTTTGATTATCAGATTCGTTAATGTGAAGATTCATAGGTAAATATACCTTTTGATCTACGAAAACCTTCATAAAGATAATATATACACAATTATCAATGGAAGTTAACATGAACTTTTCTTCTTACCTCTGACTTAATTTGTACGTTTCATGCTATTTATTTTCTTCACCCTAAAGTGATAATTTCCAACCTTTTTTTTTTACTGCTGACTTTATGATATGTCGTCATTTCAATATTTCTGATTTCTTTGAAGCTATCTACGAGTATATTTCGTTAGATGAAACAACTAAATTAAGTTAAATAAATAAATATATAAACAAATGAACTTTCATATAACAATCATATGACTCGTAACATTTTGCTGGGGTTATATCTTACTACAAAAAGCATATTTCTTGGTCTTTTTATTTTTCTTAAATGAAAGATAGTATATATGATTTAAAAAGACCAATACGCTCTGTTCAAAGTATGTGTAATTGTTCATATTCAAATAAACAAAAACTAATAATCTATTTGTCAACGTGTTTTTATATGCTTTTTGAAAGCCTCATTTAATATTAATTATATTAGTGTCCATGGAGCCGTAGTGTCGTAACTTATGTATTTTAGATGTATTATTTTATTTAATACGTAAACAAACCCTCACGTTGGACTGTCACGTAATACGGTATAATATTTGTCCTAAGTAAACTTTAGGAAATTTAAAATGTTCATTAACCGATGCAATTAACAAACATCAATACACGTGTGAATCAGCATTTTAAATTCTATGTTTCTACACACTTAAAATGATCTCAATAAAGTGTTGGAAGATGTACATTTAATAAATAAGAAGCGCTCAGAAAATGACATATCTCTAATACATGTTCGACTTTAAACGAACATTTTCGACGAGTGATAACAATAGTCTAATTAATTTGTTTCTATATAATTATGTTTTTGGGGTCATTTAAAATGTAAGACCAAGTGTAGACGACGACATATCTTTAGAAGATCTTTGCTAATTGTGTTTATTTAGCCCAGAATACAAGCGAAGTAAATGAACCACAATTATACTTATGTCAATAGTTTCGCAGAAATATATTCGTTAACACAGCAAAATGTAAACACTAGAAAATGATCATGATAAAGACACATGATACATATTTTTATGTTGCCCTTTATCCATACTTTCAGCTACAAACATGCTGCCATGCTCCTGTTTTTGATTTTGGATATATAACAAACTTGACTATATATATCTGAATCTTTTTTATGTCTCCAAATAACACTTGTGTTATAATAATAGTAATATATGAGATATAGATTTCATTCTGTGTAAATGTTTTTCGATCGAAGGCAGTCTAAAATCGATGTGACTGCCTATAAAAGTTACAGGGAAGAGCTGAATATAAGAAGAATGTTCATTGTTCGTTTTAAAACTACAAACTGAAATCTGGTAATCTCATTGACCAATTGAATTGCCATAATAACATAAAATGTATAGAATATTTCTTTAACATTATAGTTAAATTGCTCAGATATCTAAGTTATGTTTAACCCTGCTTCCTTCCACAAAATATTTTACACTGCGTATAGATCTCATTACATTTTCTAGTGAACTGTTTATTTCATATATAAATACTTACATTTTATTTTATTTTACACAAACACTTATTAAGTTATAAATTTTGTCTAAAATAGCGGGACCACCAATAACGTTCACGGTCCTGTAAGTTTATGTATGCACATGTGACTTTAATATCAATTTGCTTGTTATTCAATTTCAATGTTTATCAATCTGATTAAAATCAGCTCTAAATAATGCTTTAAGATCTGACCATAACCAAGTACGAAATCATTTCTGGTGACATTTCACACAGCCAATCATTGGCAATCTTTCATCATTTTGAAATCGTATGGTTTCTTATTTTAACACTGGGAAAACCAATAATGAATAGGCAATTTTCACGACTTATAGAACAAACATGGCGTGGTCCATAAAGCCGACAGGTAAACTGGCCAAACAATCTTGTTCATTAAAAATTGACTTAATTTTATTTTTTTAGTTAATTCGTTAAAAATTATTTTTTTTTCTAACAAAAATTAACAATTTGTTTAACAACTTCCAGGAATAACTGTATTTTGATACTTCTTTAATGCCTATGTGAAAACCTGTATGATTGCATAACTAAAAAAAGTCTTCTCGGGAATCCGAATTATAAAGAAGGCGAAATATATAGGTCGTCATCAGATCTACATAAAGGAAATAAGTAGATCTGGACAATGTTTTTTCTTAGATAACAATAAATCATTAAGCTATTGTTATGCAAGCATTGCTATTATTTCTATTTGTATCGCAATCTTAGAAATAACATATAAACAAGTTAACCAGTTTTACAGATCAGCCGAGTATCTTTTTTAAAGATACTTCTTATTTCAACACATGTAATTGTTTTATAGTCATGACTATCTAAAAACTGTCTAAAATACTCAACCTAACCCATGATTATCTTCTCTTAAAAAGTAAACAACTATGAAAGTTACAGCTCCCTTGAGAACATATAAAGCAACGAAAAGATGAAATTTGTCAGACAAAAGATCTGTAGTTTGTAAGCAAATCAAAACGTACCTTTTTACAGAATTTGCTTTTTCGTAATATGTTGGATGTATTGTGTTTCCTATTTTAATCTTCTGAATACAGTGATTCTTTGTTGTTGACTTAACTGAATACAGATTAATTCATCTACATAATATTTAAGATCCTTCTTTTCAAACACTCAGAAATTTGAGCCGCGCCACGACAAAACCAACATAGTGTGTTTGCGACATGCATGGATCCAGACCAGCCTGCGCATCAGCGCAATCTGATCAGGATCCATGCTGTTCGCTATCAGTTTCTCTACTTGTTATAAGGTCTGTAACAAACCCTATTACAAGTACAGAAATTGATAGCGAACAGCATGGATCCTGATCAGACAGCGCAGTCTGGATCCGTGCTGGTCGCAAACCCATTATGTTGGTTTTGTCATGACGCGGCTCAAATTTAATCTCTTTTACATATCAACACTATTATATACGATTTGACATATTTAAGATTTGGTGTTGCAAGCAAAATGAGTAAGAAAGACAGCATATATATAATGACCAATTTTTTATTTAATGATGCACAAGGTTACAAATGTTCACAAGAAAACTTTCTCCAGTAAGTTAGATGGCAATCAGAGTTCAGGAAAGTTAACAATGAATTCAGTTACATGTAGGTCACGACAAATATATCACAAAACAAACTCAACAAAATCCTCAGAGCCAACGAAAGTTCCAGAGCTAACGAAATCTTTATTGTGTTTCGCCATAACGGTTAAATTTAATGGATCATAATGTTAAATGTCAACGTGTGTCAGTCAATAGAATCCTTGACCTAATAAGATATGCGTGAATATATTACATATCAAACGCTTTTAACTCAAAGACAACTGATAATCACTCACAAATTCGATTATTTCAGTTCTCATTATGTGTTTATTTTTTATAACCATTTCCATATTTTTCTGTTTAAATGCCCCAGTTGATCTAAGTACGAATCAATATTTATTGTTTTTAGGGTTTTAGACCTCGAGCTTGAGCTCCTTCAAATAAATACTGATGCATGTCTATGTTTGTTTTGTATCATAGTTCAATATCTAAATAAATGTTAGAGTCGATCAAATGACAGAGGCTCAAAATTATCTGATTATTTTCTCTAAGGAATGCAATTAGTATAAACGTCATTTGGGAGACAACAAAATTTTTGTATTAAACAAAACAACAGACAGATAATGACAAAAACAGATTAACAATTGTTGTCCCTGGAGTCTTATTGTTGTAACCAATGTTATTGAGATGATTAATTTTTATGGTGCAAATAAACTCGTGATTTTACTTCAAGCATTATTATATTGACAGATATTTTGTACTTAGTAAACTCGTGATTAAAATAATTGTAATGTCGATATTATAAAGAGTTCCGTTTATAACATCAATAAGGCGATACAATGGGTATAAGGGGACATAAAATATTTATTTTAACTTCATAAACGTGTTGCATATCCTTAAAGTTATTATACAATACTAAAGGGGGAATCAAAATTATATATGAAATTAAACTTTGATCTAATAAATCGGAACCCTTGCATGAACCATCTTCATTGTACAGATTGTATAGTAAAAGATACCGCTTGTGTGGAAATAAATTGAGCCGCGTCATGACAAAACCAACATAATGGGTTTGCGACCAGCATCTGCGCATCCGCGCAGTCTGGTCAGGATCCATGCTGTTCGCTATCAGTTTCTCTACTTGTAATAGGGTTTGTAAGCGAACAGCATGGATCCTACTGGTCGCAAACGCACTATGTTGGTTTTGTGGTGACGCGGCTCAATTGTTATTAGAATAGACAATGCAAGGTCCGTGCTTCTATTTTTACCCAATATAATCATATGACGCTTAACAATTACCTATTAATCGATTATTTATTACATATAAATATTTATTAAGCGGTCATTATGCAGTATTTGATGAATCTTTTACATGCGAAAACTATGCATGATCTCTATTTTCTCCACCTCTGATTTTCGACACTCGCATATATTTATGTACAATGGACATCTGACAAACTAGAATGTGAAAGCCAATTAGTAATCTGTGTAGGCTCTGATAAATAGAACTAAATAAAGGCAGGGAATTTTCAGTTAGAATAAATGAATATAATTGGTGTATAATAGCACCAAACACACTTTTCCTACGTGTGGAAAAAATACACGTTTTACTTACCTCATATTCAAAATGTTCAGCTTTTACAGAAATTTATCGTTGAAGTAAATTATTATAATGTTTTGATCCCTTGTCACAAGATGTGCATATGTTCTATGTATACACATTTATTCAACTATGCAGTACAAGGGTATTTTGTACGGTTAATGCTGTGGCCGTGAATCAGTTTAATTTATAATTTGAATTAACAATTTTGTCGTTCTTGGCGCTCTTTAGGGAATTTTTTCTCATTTTAGTAAAGGATAACTTCTACAAGTTTATCAGTTAATAAGTCTGTTTATATCTTTAAAAAATCATTTTATAAAACACCCTTTAGGTAAGAGACAGATAAAATAATTATCGCTGTTTCCTTGATATTCTAATTAATTTATATCGGAAAGTAAATTAAGTAAATTTGCAATGAAACATTGAGGAAGTAAAAATCAAGATAAGCTCCAAATTACTTTCCCATGTGAACTGACCTTAAACAGAATTTTAATATGATAAGTGGATCAAATGTTATTTTAACGAGCCCTAAAGGTTATCACCAGGGAATCTTAAATTTAGCAACCTATGTAAATTTCAATGACCAGAACGCTTTTTATCACAACATCAGAACTCTCAATCTTATTTGCGTCATTGCATTCTGTAATCGACATTTCGCATCCAACCAATCCCAAGAAGACATGATGAGGTTCGGTCATTTTATGCGTACCAAAGCTCCCCATGCAAAAAGCAATTTTAAAGATGAGATTTCATAAAAAGGATGCATTTTATTTTACACGGAATTTCAATTTACAAATCAGATTAAAGCGAACACATTCGTAGGGATATTTTGTTAAGACACAGAAATGTTATCTCTAAATTCTTTGTTTATGTTGCCACTTAGGGAGATATGTTATAAAAAAAAAATTTTTATCCTTGACTAAAATGTTTTTAAAACTTGTAGGTCTTGCTGCAGAAAGGTTATTGTAATATAATTAGGTAATATATTTAATGTATTTATTTCAATTTTACATTAATTACTAAAAAGTTAATTTGAGACATGATCTTCATTTTTCTAATTTTATACCAACTTTTTAATACAAAGTTTTAACATTAAAAATATGATGCTTTATGATATTATAGAAAAGCAAAACGAGCAACATAAGCAGATTGTTTATAATGATTAAAATATATATATATATATATATGAAAATTTCATGCCTTTATTTAGTTTTATTTATCAGAGCCTAGACAGATCACTAATTGGCTTTCACATTCTAGTTTGTCCGATGTCCAGTGTACATAAATATATGCGAGTGTCGAAATAATCACTTCATATGTTACAAATATTTTCCCCAAAACGACATAGGTAAAACAAATTTTAAGTTTATTTCATGAGAGAGTGTTCATTGCATTGAGTCGTATAGTTTACTAATGTAAATCTATTATTCCCTTACCGCTTTTTGTTTGAATGACACTTTACCAATGCCGTAGCGATCTCAAAACATTACTTAAATAATAAAATATTGCCAACAATTTATACAATTTAATAGATTTACTAATATAGAATGTCATGAAAAATGTCTATTAATTAAAGTTCTTTTTAATAATACCAATCTTCTATGAAATACTATCTTAAAAAACAATCTATGGCAACGTGTATGGATCCAATAAATCAGAAAACGTGATATATATAAATTATGAAAACACTATATATGTCCCCATGGGTCGCAAACGCCATGATATGAGATTGACATCACCTCGCGGAACCAGGCCATGATATCGCTAAGCTAATTTAGATAAGAAATACAAAACATGAAACATTGAATTTCAATTTCACAATTAAAACAGAGACAGAGACAAATTAATGGATAATTCAAGTAGTTAATGGATAACTCTAAATTATTGAAATTTATATCCATCTATTTAAAATATTGATTTTAATTCATATTTAACATCGACTTTTTTCATCAAGGACTTAATATGAAATAAGATCGATCACATTGTTTGAATTCTGATTGTAAATTAATGATAAGGTCAGAATAAATAGAGGATATTTGTTTGTTTGTGTGTAAGATGAAATTTTATTTCATCGAGTGGGCTTTAAAAACAGTATTCTCACGAGTGGCGTAGCCACGAGTGAGAATACTGTTTTTAAAGTTCACGAGATGAAATAAAATTAAATCTTACACAACAAACAAACAAATTTTCTTTTTATTTTATGCTAAAAAACAAGTTTAAACGAAATTTTCATGACATTAACGTAAATATTAAAATCTGTTTTCCCCATTGAGAGCCCCATTTAGTCGGAATTTCTCATTAAAAACAAGAAGTCTTGAGCTATAAAATAAGTCCGACAATCAACGTTGAATGACAGTGATATTATTTATTTTGTTAAAAAAATATGAATGATCGCTTGTTTTAATAATAAAAACAAACAATTCTTGTAGGAGAAAAATTCCAACCATCCATCCATATTTCTGTTACTTACTGCGTATTTATATTAGACCTCGCTTTGTTAAATGTAAGCGGCAGCCATTTTTTAAAGTTGTGTATTTCACGGGAGGAAAATAATTGTGTTTGATTCAGAGGGATATCATTTGGATTTGTTAGTCATACACCTTTTTAAAAGAAAGAAAACATATTTGAGGATTGAAACAGACAAAAAATAAGTGTTGACAGATGTGAAAACATTCAGAAAAGGAGCTTGTAAAATGGAAACTTTGAAGCTTGCTCGGAACGCTGGGTGGTTTAATTGTTCTACGAGGTGATAGCTGTCATTGCTTTTCAATTTTTCATAAAGCGTACGGCAGTTATTGCTCGTAGGATACTTTAATGTGCCCAAATGTCATCAAGAGCAGTTTGCATGTGGAAGGAATGTATTTGTCAGACTGTAAAAATGAAATAAAAAATTTAGAGATGAAATTTGGTGATTGGAATTTGAATGAATAGAAGTAAGTTTTCTTCTTTTTATTACTTTTGACATTTAAGTTGATTATCAATTTCAGCTTTGCGTTTTCTTTAAACAGCCTGATATTGTCAGAATTGTCAGTAAAAATAAAATTGAGGTACCACATGGGGAAAATCTTAAAAAAGTAGTTTCGTCATTGAAAAAAGTGAAATTATATTTTGATAATTTTCACAGTGAAATTATCAAATATAATTTTCACGGATAAATCAGTAATCCACTGAAAAGCATAAAATAATTAAAAAAATATTAATGAACTTAAATGATATTACGTTTGCCAATATTTTATAGAAACTCTAGAAAAGATAAATAACATATATTTAAAGAAAAAGGAATATAAATCCTGTTCTACAGATTTCTGTGAACACATAAATCAAATTTCTGAAAAACAATAACAAAACACAACAACAACAACAACAACAAGAAAAAACTAATATTTTTAATGACAAACCTTATATCGTCAGTTATTTGTCAATTATTTGCAATGACAATGCTGCAGCAATGAAATGATAATCGGAAACAATAATGCATAATACCATGGTATCTATTACAGTTCATTTAAATAGACAGAAAGTTCTCGTATGATGGCTTTAGAATGTTAGTGTAACATAAAACGAAACGGAAATAAACAAAACAAAATAACACAGACTTACACGTACATAGAATGAAAGTGTCAATGACAGTCCAAAAAGTAGAATAAGTATCATAGAGAGGAAACAAATCATTTATACAAATTAATGCATTATATTGTTGGAACACATTACACAGCATTGTCAATATTACGATAAAACATTCTCTTTGATCAATTGTTGAAATTGTAAAATATCAGAAAATCGTATGGAAAAGTTTATTTTTCGAAGACATTTGATAAATTATATATTTAACACTAGTATATTTCGCATTTAACACTAGTACATTTCGTATCATAATTTAATGGATTTTGCTTATCATTTTCAGACTTTCAACACCGTCTGCTCCAAATATTTGTTTGTGTGGGAGACATTTCTATCTTAATCCGCATATTCTGTATTTGTCATCACAGATGACCTTATTGTAAGCATCGGTAATAGTGTTAACATTGTTCTACATATGCGACCTGTGAAAACCAAAATCAGCCAGTACATTTCTACAGTCATGTTCTGCACTGTTCGATATTAAGTCACTAAACAATTTGAAACGTTCCCTAAATTGATAGACAATGAAAAAGGACAAATCTATTTCAGTTTAAGAGTTCTGGTATTCATAGAGAAGCATTGGCCTAGCGGTCAAGGGCTTACCTCTGAACAAGTACTGGTTAGTTCCAAAGACTAATAACTAAACATATAAGGATTACTGGTATATTAAGCTTATAAGCTTAAGACAACGTGTTGGGCCGGCATATGGAAGTCCAGTCTCTATTTTGATAAAATTTGAGGAATTTCCAGGCAATACAACACGTTGCTGTCTATAAGAGAAATCATTAGAAAACCAGGTAAAGAAATATCCTTAAATTTCTTCATTTTAAAGTTATGAAAAGAGTCCATTGTGTCACACCTTGTCAAAAGCTTAACTTATATAAAAAAGCAAAATCAGCTCGACTAAAATATTTCGATAAAGAATTATACAACGAGACAAGCTGATTTACAGTGGACTCACCTAGAATTAAACTGGATTGAAAGGGGGTAAATAAGTTCGAGCGATTGAGAAAATTGAAGCATGTTTAAAATAATTAGTGCGAAGACAGTTTATATGTATATGTTAGCTCTTCTACAGAAATTAGAAACTTCGACGGGAGCGATTGCGACCGGAGAATGTTTCTTATTTTTGTAGAACAGCTACGGATGAATACTAACATATTTAGTGTCAAACTGTATTTGACCTCATTAATATTCACTTTATTACGTCCATTTTTAACAATTACCTGAATGATGAGTTTGAGCTTGATCTTATAAATATGCATGATTTACAACACTTTGCGCGCGAAGACGCTTGTACCCTTGTGATATGTAGGGTGTGAGTTTTCATTTGCTCGATATTGAAACATTTATTTTTACAAACGCGGTTCTATGAAACACTATGAAAAATAGAAGGCGACTGTGAACAGAATTTGATATAGTATCCACTTTTGCTCTTCTATGGAAATAAACACACATAATTTTGAAGAAATACAGCGTTGCCATTGGATGACAAATTAAGTTGGACTCCCTTTAATAGACTGCACATACTTTTGCAATTTTCCAAGAAAATGGAACAATCTATAGAATTAAATAAAAGGCATTTCAAGCTGCTCGACCGATTCCTTTAGAAGTCTTTTATCAACACTATTCGGCCCTGAAGCGTTTCTATTTTATACATATAATTGCATCTTCTACCACATATTAGTCATCTGTGCTTGACCCAAGAGATTGATATTTGCTGACGTTGGCGATAAGGAAGGGACACATTGTTAGAGCCAATAATTGATGTTTGACTTGATAAGTACGTGTTCAGTTAATTTTACTTTTTCATGTAGTCATCAAAAATATCATCGTAAAGAGGCGGAAATTCAAAAGACTTTTGTCCGGAAATATGTTCTCGTAATTCTTTCCTTCAATCTAAGAAGGAAGAACATAAATTTTCAACCTATCTAAAGAGAATCTGTGTATTTATATTTTGCCAGTTTGATAGAAGAAAGTACTTTGTGCCTTTATCTACGAAACTTATTCCAGTGCCATGATATATTAGTGTGTAAAGCTTTTACATAGGCTCTCTTTCTCAATGAGTTCGTCGTATTTAATATTATATATCATTAGTAATTTTAAAAAGTATTTGGTATATATTTTTTGTATTCAAAGTAACATTTGTCACATTGGATACAAAATTATCAACATGTTCATCTATGACAGAAAATCCAATCAAGCAATGATAAATCACTAGCTTAAGCACCAACATTGTACCTCCATGTACGTTTTGCAAGGGTTTATGGCAAATATTGGCTAATAAAAACAAAAACAAAATCCTGTGATGATAAAAATAGATCGCCAACACCAGAAAGAAAAAAGACTCATTTATGTTTGTAAAATGAAAGTCGATATTTTCTAATTTGCTCTTCCATACTTATTAAGATATATTAACCGATAAATCTTAAAATAAATAATGATTTTCTTTCTTTTTAACGGATTAAACATACATTAACATTAAAAAATTAGTTCAACAACCTAGAAGAGTTGTCCAACAGGATCTTGAGGCGCTTTTAATCGACATCGTTTGCTTCAGACAAACCATACTGTTTGTTGTAGTTTTAAGATATCAAAGGCACATATTCTTTTATGATTTTTTAAAAAAAATCTTTATTTTTATTTTTTTAAATAAAAGTGAATCTGTGATATAAGGTATTTTTACACAGCAGAAAAAAGCTTTTGACCCTACCAACATATAGTGACTATAGTTAAGTAATCACATGATACACAAATAATTTATCGTAAAACTATTGGTAAATATAATAATGTCACTATATATTTGTACTATTAGACATTATAACGAAAAGAGTTTTCAATAATATTTTTAGTTAACAACTGTTCCTAGTGTTTCTTTGAGACAATATGAACAATGTCTGGTAAAGTTTCAAATCTATATGTATGTTTACATTAAATATAATTACACAGCTTCAAACCGTTCACATAAATCAAAACACAAAAGATAGGTCTGACTCTACTGTTTTAGAATGCTAGAGATTTTTACGAATTTAGAAAAGAAAAATCTAAAGAAAATATAAATTGTTTCTAAAATCTGAAAAATAGAGAAAATGATGTTATTTCTGATACTAAAAATATTTTTTTTTTAAATTAAGAAAAAAGGGTAAACTAATTTCGGCAAGTATTTCAATTTTTAAGTCCCTTAACAAAATAGGATTACCTAAAAACAATTAAAGTAATACATTATTAACAATAGTTTATTCTTTCAGTCAGGATTTAGTGTGTTCATTAAACGCCGCCCTTCCTTGATGATTTTCTTATATTCTAGAATAGAAACCTCTTCTGTCCCAAGAAATGAACGCAGCCCAAAACAAAATCCAGCAAATAGATAAATATTACATTGTAAGCACAATTCTTTTAGACCTTCAAAAGGCTTTCGATACAGTGAATCATAAGATTTTGTCACCACTATACTATACAATTTGCCTACCAGATCAAACGGACTAGTAGTATCTTAACATTATTAAAAAAGAAATCAACTTGTTGAAAGTTCTGGTTTATTGTCATCATATGTCTCTATTACTTGTGGTCAAGTTGAGGTCATCATCTCTTCCTAATGATATACCCAAGTTACTTCTACATGTCGATGATCCGTGACTAAGAAAAGGAATGGGATTTTTCTTTGCAAAATTAAGTTCGAACTCCCAATTATCTAAAGTGTATGTTTTCATTGGCTTAAAGTCCGCGTTTGCATTCAAACAATTAAGTTACAGCATCAGAACTGTAACTTTCCATTGTTTCCATAATTATTTATTACACTTTGTAATTATTAATACACATGACATGCATTCAATAACACACAAAACTAACGTGAATACTTTCGATAATATGGAGCGCTTAAACAAAAATGAAAACTACAACTCCCAGTGGAAAAATAAAGCAATGAAAGAGATAAGATTTGTTAAAAAAAGTGCGATTTGTGTTAAGCTGAAAGTAAATTTGCAAATTAGAATGTTCAACTTCTACAGAAATGTTATCCCGATTTATAATGGAAATACTATGTTTCGTTTTACAGACTGGTTTTAATGATTTCAAATAAATCAGATATTAATAACTAAAGTGATTTGTTTGTTGACTTACCCATAGACAGCTAATTTAATTGATTAATTATCTAGTTATTTTTAGGACAGCGTTTTAAATGAATTGATATCATTGCTATTGAGAGAGTTTGTTTTTATAATACAGTTTTCCACAAAAAGTTTAATATACAGATTGAAATCCCTCTAAGTTTTGGTGTTTGATGATTGTATCGAAAACAGAATGATGAGCAACAGCAATATTTGTATTAATGATCAATTTTTAATATAAAGCGGACTTTCTTTTTATCCGCAAACAAACGTATTCAATTTTATATTACCTTGTAAGTTATACAAGTAAGGACAATCAGAAGTCATGAAACATAACATTCTTATCAGTTATATCTAGTCTAGTTCATTTCCATGTTCTTATGACAAACAATTATTCAAATCAAAATTGTCGTGTGCTTTTCAGTCTTGAATGACATATTCATTTTAATTGATCAAGATCATTATTGTGAAGATTCATAAGAAAATGTATTCTTTGATCTTCGAAAACCAGCTTAAAGACATGACATACATGTACAAGTATCTATGGACATTGACGTGCACAACTCATCTTTTCTCTGTCTTTCTACGTTTCATGTTACTTCTAAATTAAATTGATTTTCTCCACTTGAAGGTAAATATATCAACAAATGTACATTCAAATAGCGATCATAAGACTCGTAACATTTGTTAAAGACAATGGCGTTTTTTTTTATCTTAATTGAAAAATAGTTGATAATAATTTTAAAAGAACAATACGCTATATATTAAGTATGTGTAATTGTTTATAGAAAAAAAAACATTGAACAAAACTACTTGTCTTTTATGCTTCATCATATGATATTTCAATATCATCAATATGAATTTTAAAACCAATCCAATTCAGACAGCCTAATTCAATATAAATTATATTTTTGTCCGCGGAGTCGTATTGTCGTAACTAATGTAATCGAGATGTGCTATTTTATTAGATTCGTAAACAAACCCTTCGTGTTGCTCCAAACAGCACGTGAAATCGCACGTAATACGGTATAATTCTTGTCCTAATTACTCTCTAGGAATTTTGAAATGGTTATTACACAGTGTTAATTGCCAACATCAGTCCACGTGATTATCAGCATTTGAAACCTTAGATATAAATTGTATATGTTTTTTCATCATGCAATGTTCTCAATAAAATGTTGGAAGATGCATATTTAACAAAAAAGAAGCGCTCAGAAAAAGTCTTAGTTCTATGACAAAGAATCTAGATTTCCGACTTTAAAACATAATTTCCGAAGAGTGATGACAATAGTTTAATCAAAATCGTACATTTTGGTGTCATTAAGCATGCAAGATCAAACGTAAACGCCGCCATATCTATAGCCGTTATTTGATTGTTGTGTTTGGCTCGGAATACAAGTGACAGTAAATGAACCATATTTACATTATTTCAATAGTTTTGCTGAAATATTTCTTAATCCAAACAAACAAAATGTGAACATTTAATTGATAGAGAAAATGATCATCATTTGTTTGTTTGTTTGGATTTAACGGCGACATTGACACATTCCTGGTCATATCGCGCGGAACACTTTAAAAGGTGTTGGTACAATTGAGTAAAATATTTCATTTTTTTAAAACATTATCTTTATTGCGTGGATAACATATTTATGATACTTGATGTTTGTCATTACTATAATATTTTATAAATCTTTATATGATTATTTTCCTTAACTGATTAAACATTACTTAGCTGAAAGGCATTATTCTTGTATCTAATGTTATTGAGATGATTAATTTAAATGGTGCAAATAAACTCGTGATGTTACTTCAAACATCATCATATGCATTGGTATAATGTACTTAGTAAACTCGTGGTAAAATCGCTTTTATCAAGCAATGCAATTCTAATATAACAATTTTCATATCCATCATCATTTTGTTACATAAAATATTAACTTTGTTATAATTTTTTCCCTTTAGGTTTGATATTGATAATATTTTAAAGGTTTATCCTTTATACCTGTTTTGCTCATTTAAAAATTATTTCATTACAACACGTGCATATTAAATAAAGAAGGGAAAATGTTCTATTTTTTACATATTAAATGTATAAATTTCCGATACTGAACGAATACTTTTGACAAGTGATTAAAAAAAATTCAAATTAAATGCTGTTGTATTGATTTACTTTATTCCAACGTCTTTAAAGAGTTATGGTCAAATAAGACGGATGACACTCCTTTGAACTTTCTTTGCTAATTTGTATTATAAGATAATGGTTACATTAAGAGTATAGATGTCTGTAAATAAAACATACTCGAGTCGATAGTTTCTGAGAAGAAAGCATTCTTGTATATCATGTCATATGTGCTCAATAGATGGAAAGAGCAAATGATCTATTATTGATACTCAAGACACATTCAGCATGTTTTACATTTTGATCTTTACTCATACAGTTAAATATCATGTGCTCATAAACTTGTGTTGACTTATTTGCTTAAGTCTTAGTCAAACTACAAATTCTCAGCAATTATTCCAAGTATTTGTTGACACAATAATTATAATGTAAATATTTCCGGTGTTTCGCTCTTACATAAATTAGACTGAACTATGGATATACCGGGACAGACAATATTTACTTTAATTTCATCGATATGTGACATAGCCTTGAAAATTATTCCACAATACAAAAAGCAGAATATAGAATCATTAAATTGATGTATGAAATTAAACTATGAATATGAATAAATCAGAATATTTTAACTCCTTATACAGATAAATATACCACTTCTATGGAAATAAGACTGTAACGTGGCTGAAACAAACAAAGATGCGTGCTATACCATCCTTAATACAGATATAATTATACGTATTATTTTATATCCTTTGTTTTACTATTATATGACACTAAATGCTTGTATACCGATTATAATGAACCTCCATGTTTCAAATTATCATTTAGCCCTTACGTTACTAGCAAATACTTGGATTGTCACAAGAAGTGCATATTCTCATAAATATATGTACATGTATTCAATTTTCTTCTATGCAAGGAGATTTCGAACGATATATACTGCTATAGAGAATCAATTTTTGCAATTTCCTTTTAGCATAAGATTATAATTAACTGTTACTAGAATACCAACTGATAAAACGTTTTATAATTACTTATTATTGATTAAACACCAATTAGGTAAGAGCCAAATAAAATAATTATCACTGTTTTCTTTGATGACAGAAACATCAAGATCTTATTAATTTAAACCTGAAATTAAATGAAGATAGCTTAAAATGAAAGATTCAAGAAGTAAAAAATCGAGGCAATCTCCAAATAAATCCCTCGTGACCCACCTTATAAAGAATTTTAAATTTGAAGATGATTAGTGGATTTTATGATATTTTGATATCAGCAGACATGTTCTTATGACGATAATCATGGAACTTTCACAGAAACATTTTTTATAAACAATAATGACAACCCTCTTTTCATGATTTACATTTTTATGCTCCCCGAAAAATTTCGGGGGAGCATATAGTCGTCGGGTTGTCCGTCCGTCCGTCAGTCCAGCCGTCCGTCCGTACGTCCCGAATTCGTGTCCGGCCCATAACTTTGTTATTTGAAGTCGGATTTTAAAACTATTTCACAGAAAAGATCACGATATTGAGACAATGTGTCGTGCACAACATTTGGGTTGTTTTTACACTTTGTACTTTGTCTGTGACATTACTCTGACACAACAAGAGGTATACCTTCCTGTGTCCAAAACCTATTCGGGGAGCATCACCCGGTTTAACCGGCTCTTGTTTATTACAGAGACTATTTTCATAAACAAATGCGCTATATATCGAATTTCTAATTATTTCTGTATATAAAACAACACCGGAATTCTAAATCTTTTTGCTTTATTAAACGCTGCAGTTGATAATATCCATGACAACTTTTATACATCGAACAGAACACAATGCAACATGATGAAGTCTGATCATATTCAACCAATTATGCGTATAAAATACCAGGAAATGGAATTTACAACTCCCCGTGGAAAAAAGGAACTAAAAAAGAATAAAATTCTTAGAAAAGCTGCATTTTGTTAGACAGTGAATCTCAATTTGCAAATAAGAACAGAACGTTCGGGTAATTGACTATTTATGTGAGGACACTGACATGATATCTCTAAATCCTCAAAGGTTCATTTTTAATTATTATCAAAGACATAGTGTCAAAAAATCTGTCCCGATAAGTCATGGCCACTATCGTTTAAACACAAAATATTTAACGGGCTTTTTAACTATTTTATTCATAGAATTTCATATTTTTTGCGTAAGCCGCAAACGCACACTGCAGGTCTGTACAAATGCTTCTTTTCAGTTAAGTGTATGGACATTATTTTTGAAATAATTTTTCTTATTTAACTTCAAAACGATGGAGATATACATATGCAAAGCTTATTTGGGCCCTGGCGTTAAACTTTTCTTTTACAGTGATTGTCCTTCATTTTGTGGAACAACCCTGGTAGTTATGTATTTATCACTTTCATAAATGTCTTGACATTTTTATGCATATGTTTACATGTTAAATATGTGAAAGTTTACAATATGAAAATAGGTCAAAAGCATTCATGGTTTAGTTGTTTATTTTATAAAGTACTTTAAATCAAGTAATACACCTTCGAACTTTCTTAAAAAAAATTCATTGATTAAAAGTTATAAAGCAAGATCGGTGAAATTCTAAATAGGTGAAATATTATATGTAATGAAGAAGTAAATGAATACTTTACATGCTAATTGATTGCTATTTAAAAAATGAAAGCACTAATTACATTTTGTACAATTAAATAAACACAACGATAATGTTTTATCTCTAAATGTACCGGGAGGCGCTCCAAAACACGACACATACATAAAGTGCCAAAGGAATCGATACGATACCACATGTGAATATGTTGATTGAGTTTAGAGAATTAAAGTTTCTTTTCACAATATTAATCAATATGATACTATGCTTACTTACTAACTTTGCTATCTTTTGACTTTAACAATACTTTAATTTTAGTGTTGTTTAGTACTGGGGTCATTTCAATGCTTTTCTTAATGAACATAGAAAAGTGGTATGTAGGATCGGTGGCGTGAAAATTGTCATATTTTATTATCTGCAATGACTATGTTAAAACGAGTATACTTGTCTCACCTTATTGCGCAAGGTCTCTGTATTTGTTTTGCTTGCACACATGCAGCATTGATTTAGAAATGATTAATGCCAGAAATGATGTCACTTTACTCCAAATGTGATATGATACATTGATTTATTGTCCGATACGAACAATCATGTTCATTAGTGAAAAAAGAGATTCAACGTTAACGTATTTGATGAATTATTATTTGTTTTTGAAATGTAAAGGCCCTAACAGACGGTTTTTGCGAAATCTGCACAATTTCTTTCATGAAGTAATGGATAAATAAAAGATAAAAATAATCGGTTCAATATCGTTTAAAGACTTTAATGTGTACTGAATGAATAAAGTTTACTTAATCAGTCTAACCAGTCTAAATGAACTGCCTTGTTTTTGGTTGAAAAACAATGCTAATCATTAGATAGGTTATTCGGCACGGTTGACCAATTTATTTTTGTTAATACGTATTATTAAGCACTAACCATACTTATTCATACATTTTTTAGAAATAAACAGCCTTGTTGTTTAATCAAAATACCAGAACGCTAGATTGATGATATTATCTTTTATGCTTCTAATGATAACTGCAGACGCGTAGTCCCTTTATTAATCAAATTTAGTTGGTTGACTATAAGCAAAAGTATCACAAGTAATTTTGCAATAATATTTTATCTTAAGTGTGTGAAAATCGAGTGAAAGTTAGTATTAATTCCTTAAATATATATTTTTTTCATTTATCCTAAATGAAACTATATCATTTTTTATTTATTGACAGTGGGTGGGGGTGGCCACTTTGTTGTATTTTGGTGTTTGTTATTTTCTTTAGTGAAGGGATTGATTTTAAGTCGCACCAACACAGTAAAGGTCATATGGCTACTTTCTAGCTTTACTGGTGGAGTAAGTTTACCAGTTTCAATCGATGGATCCATAGTATGTCACAGGGATGATACTTGTAAACAAAGGAACAATGTCCATGAAAAGACCAGAAATAAAACAATTCAATATAAATATTTTTGACTTTTTACAACATGCGGCTTTCATTAGTAATTTGTAGAATAATCTTTGTCTTTTTTTCAGCATTTATTTTCACATCAGCTGGAGATATTTGTAGCGGCTATACAAAGCGGCTATACAAAATGTTCTATGAACATATCGGAGTGATGTAATATTATTCTGACTGGTTGTTACCATTAGCTTTAGATGTTTATGTTTCAATTTTTCAATTTCACAAAGCCGATCACTCAGAAGAACATTGTTTTAGATAATTATCAGTTTAACTGCCAAAATATAGCCCTAGAAAAACAGCATTTTACGTATATAATAAGAGGATAGTTTTCATAGTTTACTTACGAATGACAATCTATAAATGTTTAATTCTTTCACCGCCGCTGTTTGTAGTATATACAGGTGTAGCGACCTAAAACACTACCAAATATAATAGTTTTAAATGATATTGAATATCATGAATAATGCCAATTATAGTATATCAATCCTCTAATGAAACACTTTCTTTAAACAATCGCCTAAAATTATGCACTGAAAAACTATGTGATGATATCTAGGACTACGTTAATGGATCCAATAAAAACAGAAACCGAGATGACCTTCATAAAAGGATCTATAAAAACAGTTAAGGTTAACATGTCACCATGGATCAACAATGCTATGACATAGCTTAGCTTTTTAAATATAGAAATGTAATTCATGTTACATTTGATTTCAATTTACAAATTAAACAAGGTTTCGTGTTTCTGGACAATTCTTGTAAAATAATCTAAACTTTATCTTTAAATCTTTTTTATTACTTTCACATCCATTATAGAAATGAAAAATATCAATCATGTTTGATACAAGATATGTATTCTTTACATCTGTATTTATGTTGTATGAAATGAATAATAATACATTATAAACCTTTCTTTATAATAAAGTATACGGATAGGTAAACAAATTGACGAGATGAAACAATTAAAAAAATAAATTAAAAAAATAAACAGATCAACAACAAGGCATGGCGACGATCACAAAACGCAGCCCTCGACAAAACCCATCCATAAAAGCTCTTATGTTTGTTTTTAATCGAGGAAGTTAATGAATAGGAATATCACATACTTTTGAACTTTTTTAAATGGAATGATTATGCCAGAGATATTTGGGA